>NC_135228.1:7379343-7496843 GCF_052324685.1 Brachyhypopomus gauderio
AAGTGAACCTGAGACATACAGCACTTGGGAAAAACCGTGCATGACTGTGATGTATGTGTATGTATGAGTGTGTGTGTTTATATAAGTGCAACAGAGGATAAATGCACGGAATGCACTAAATAGCGAGGGTAGAAAGCTGCGACAACTTTCCCCTAGAGGCCAGAGGCAGGCAGAGAAAAACCAGAACATCCCGCCTGCCTGCGGCCCCTCCAGGAGCAGTGGAGTCCCAGGACCGCACTTCCCAGTGACCTCCACATGCCCGCCCCAGCGGCAGGGAGAGGGAGACCCCGGACAGCACCCCCCCAACCACAAAGCAAAGTCCCAGGGAAACAGAGTCGGCCCCAGGATGGTCTCCCACCCCATCACGGGCCAGCAGCAAGGCCCCAGCGCCCCATATGCCTGAGAGCCACCCATCACCCAGCAGGGAGCATGAAACGGGTGAGGAAATACCTTCCCAACCCTCCACCCCAATGCAGTGTTGTGTGCAAGTGTTGGTGTTAGGACTGGGGGATAAAAAGATAACGATATGTATTGCGATAGACACGTAATCGATATCAATAGAGAATGCGCTCAATATAATGTTCGATTTTTTTTTTTTCATTGGCAAATGAACCAGAGCAAAGATTCCGCTTTAACACTAGATGCGCCACGCCTCATTTACATACTTATACCTAGAAGCGTGGAGGGCCGGTCATCTGACCGCTTTCACCACCTCCTACTAGCGCCTGTTGTTTTAAAGCGCGCCGCTGAGTCTTTACACAGGGAAGCTGGTACTGACACATAATTAACACTAGATGGCGCTTTGCACAAAAGGAAGAATGAGCTGCCCAAACAAAATATTGGTAATGGTGACATTTGCATGTAACGTCAATATGTTACCAAATTAACATGACTAAATAACCTTTTAGAATCAGTGCCTTGTGACCTTGTTCTCAGTAGCTTCCTCATTTCCAGTTTTGTTTAGTTTCATATTGCATTTCCTGGTTTGTGCGAAAACGTAAATGCAAAATATAGTTTCAGTTTTGTTTCTTGGTTAGTGTAATAGGTTGCTTATTTGTCTGTGTGCGCCATTATCAATTGAATCTGTTGCATTATGCTAAGGATGCATGTTTTTTTTAGGTTATGCCTGGTAAATCGTTAGTTATTTTTTCAGCCCGCAACACCTTGGTGACATCTCACGTCTGATTGTATTAATCGTACCAACAATAGTAGTTTTGTTCGCTTTGTGAAGAAATTGTCAGTCGTTACATGTCTTCCTTTACCCGTAAAAGGCGCCATCAAACGCAACACAATATTTTCAGACAACCGTTGACCAGCCGACCTGCTTTTTTGCCATGTATTGAGTGAAACGACAGCGAGCTTTTTCTGTGTCAGCATATACAGTAGGCTACCTGCCATTCTTATAATGCACTATGCAACCGTTCAAATGCCCAAACCGAGGAGTCACGCAAACTGTTTTGCTGTTCAAATGTCCAAACCGAGTTTTCAAGCAAACTGCGTTGCTGTTCGATCGCCCAAGCAGTTTTCACTCAAACTGTGTAGCCTCCCCGACTAATTTATATTGTGAATAAAGTGGTCATAACAGTACTGCCCATGCTATCATCTCAGTTTTACATCGCTCGCAAAAGGTATGCATTTATATATGTAACTTGCATTGTAATTAATTCATTTGTAATGCCAGTGTGTCAAAAACGCATAAAAGCTGCCATACACAATGTATGCATTTACATAATAAGTCTAAGCCAACAGATAGCGCTGGCAAAGGGTGATTATACCCATGAGATATTTCCTTTGAGATATGGACTTGATAAGTAGGTTACCATTCGCAAAATTCCTACAAACTAAAGCATTTATTAGGCAATGCAAGACTCACTCAGTTTGCAAACCGTTGATGTAAACTTGTATATAGTATATATCCCCCATACTCAAATAGCGGCCCACGGGCCACATCCGGCCCGCGGGCTTTCTATTTCTGGCCCATGAGCTGTTTTGAAAAGTGTTTTTTTTTTTTTTTTTAGGAATCTTTTTTTTTTCAATCGCTCTATCTGCTCTTATTTTGAAATCACGCACCGCGATCTCAAGACGATGCCGGGGATGCCTGGGACATTCGCTACCATCCCCCCCCCCCCCCCCCCCCCCCCCCCCCCCCCTAACCCGAAAGTTAGTGAAACTTGGAAAGTGAAACACTTTCGTTCAACTGACAAATTCCGTTTTTTTCTTTACACATAATCAGTTTGAACTTTGTGATTAATTTTGTTTTGAAAACTATTGATCTTTTTTTATTTATACTAAATATTAAATGACATACGAATCTTTGCGACACCCACTGGCAGAAAAGAGAATTACTGTGTTGGCTATCAGGTTTGCTTTTTATCTTACAGATGTAAAGTCTACCTCAGTTTTGCTTTAATGTGTCCTATGTTTACAAAACACTGCACATAATTGAAACATGTTATTCACCAGAGGGTAATTCAGCATGTGAGCTTTTTTGCATGAAACTTGTTTAAATAATGTTGAAATAAAATGTTTAAATGTAGCATATTTTTCTCCTAGTCCTTATTTTAAATATGTCAAAAAAAATTTAATAATTATTGATATGGACAGATATGAAATGCTTATATCGTGATGCAGTTTTTAGCCATATCGCCCAGCCTTAATTGGTGTATGTTAATGTAGGGTAGTGTGTGATACTATGGTGCAGTGTGCTGAGTACAATTCAAACCAACGATTTCCTGTTCAGCATAGAAATTTACCTTCATGATATAAAGTAGCATAGATTCACAGGTTGGAACTGAATGTCACCATAAACTGTGAATGAATTTGATTTAAAAGGCTTCGCCGAGTGTTGCATCCCAGCCACGTAGAGATTGATAAGGTCTGTGTCATAGTGTTTAAAATGAGGAGGAATTTTTATTGTAGGCCCCTACATACGTGTCATTATAATAACGGTTTAGGAAATGGTCCAAGGAACTGGAGTCTCCAATGTGTCCTTACTGTGAAACATACTATGAAACATTCGATTATGGTTCTGTAAGGGTATATATTACTCGACTGGCTGATGAGGCAGTCTCCTAACAGAATGTCCACTTGTGAAAAAAGGGAGGCAATAGGGTAGGGTAGTGATCCTTCTTGCTGTTGATTCTAGGATATGATCAGAGGTGTCAATTCCAGGTTCAGAAAGTAAAAGTCCTCACCAGGATTTTGCTCAGGCTTCCTGGATTGTGTTGATTCCACTAATTTTACCTGGATTGCACTAATTAGAAAATCTAGCAAGCTTGAGCAAAATCCTGGTGAGGACTTTTACTTTCTGAACCTGGAATTGACACCTCTGGATATGATGTTGGTGACCACATCGCCCACTGACCCTTTCACAGCGTTTTTAAAATGAGGCTTTGCTATAGAGAATCCTCTTTTGATAACAGGGATCACCATCATAAAAGGAGGTTCCGTGGAACCCTAGAAGACCATTTCACTTTGAAATGTTGTGGAGTTAAGATGAACAGACTAGACTAATGTTGGAATGCTAATCTTACTGAACAGTTATAGAGAAAAAACTCTATAGAAACAGGAATTTCCCTCTGGGATCAATAAAGTATCTATCTCTATCTAATTCCAGATTGGCACACTGAGAGACAGCATATAAATGCATGCAAAGTTTAATTTGAGGTGAATGGAATGCCCATCTGTGACCCTTCAAAGTCACTTCTTATTTTATATCAGATGTGGTGGCTTGCTACAGAACAAGGTGCTGGCAAATTTTTAAATAACAAAACAAAAAGCCAAACCATATGCTGAAGTTATTTATCAAAGAGAAATGTACAAGCAGTAAATAGATCATATCTTAAGCTCACATAACATTGATAAAATGTTTCATCATACCTTACACAATACTAGAACATTGTTATACTACACTGCTTATATCATCAGTAGGGCACAGGAGAATGGGCACCTGAATGGTTAAAGAATGGTACTCCTCTACCATCCTACTGTGGCCTTTGTGTACAGTACCCCTTATAACCAGGGTTAAGGTCACACTGAGATATTAGTATCTAAATCAGTATTGACCCAAATCTCAGTCCCTGTCCATTTCAGTATCTGCATGTTTGGGTGTTTGAAAGCTAGCCCAGCTCACCGAAGACTTCACTGGGCAGGTGTGTACATCTTTACACAACTGACAAGTTGAGTCAGGATATAGATAAAAAATGGGGATCGGGAGTTCATTTTCTTAAAGTTCCTTATGTGAGAGATCATCAACACAACTGAGCAGCAGCAAAAGGAAAAACACAGATCTGTAAGGTGCATGATTGAGCCTAAATGGGTCTAAATGCGTTATGGCCCGTTAATAGCGTCATTAATCCACTGTCTGATGGAGGCAGAACAGACATCCAGGAACTTTGAGCCAAATACTTTCACTCCATAAACAAAATCAGATCCGCCTTCTCTCCTCAGAAGGGGCCCACCAATATCCTCCTTCATGTAGAAAGAGAGGGAAGAGAGAGAGAGAGAGAGAGGTGGTAAGGTACATAAAAAGTATTATTAATATGATTAGTACATAGCACTAATCTAAATTTGTGTTTCTTCTGCTCAAACATATACAGTGTTATTGACCAGATCTATTTGGATTAGAGTAAAGACAAGATTAAATTAGGTGGATTATCCAGACCTGTAACTGTACAGCTGTTGACTTCATGTTTTATAGAAATGTTTATTACCTCATCACCCAGCAGACCAAAAGTCCAGCAGCTATAGCAGGATAGAGGAGGCTACAGCAGGATAATTTCCTAGGACCACTGTGTCAACAGGAGAAAAGTCTTGGTGGCCATGTCTTACCGGACAGGAGAGGAAAGGACTGACACTACCAATGGCTATGGCACAAATGAACATTCCAGAACGTTCTTCCCTTTTGTCATAGCAAGCAGTGACTTTTCGGTCCACGCAATGTAGACGCACCCCGTCTAGAAAGGAGAGGGGGAAAAAAAGAGAGTTGATTACTACGAGTTGTACTGTGTCTCTTGTTGCAGGTCAATGACAGCCTCTCACAGAGTGCCAGGAGCATGGATCCGACGTCCGGACGTCTGCAGGGTGGTGGTGGAAGTCGGGCAGGGGTGATGTTACTCATAGGCTCTGGAAGCTTAAGAAGCATAAGATCCAACTCATCTGAACTGTTGCTGAACTTCATGATGTTGTCGTGAGGAATGATTTGAACTTTGTCACACGATCCCCGAGAACAGGATCCAAATTTCACTTCTAAAGGTATTCTAGAGAGAGATGAAGTAAAATTTTATATATAATTTTTTCTATAAATGCAATTCTGTATAATACATAACCAAATACTAGGAGAAAGCAAAAACCATTTAATTTGGTATTTTGAATTATTTCTACATAAAATGTGAACCAGTCATGTTCTACATTACTCTTAGGAAGTATATAAAGTATTATGGAGTTACACACCATTCACTACTAGGTCTCCTCTAGGCCTCTTTAAAGTACCCATAACCTCTCCAGACACAAAAAAAGGGACAAAAGACTTGGGCAGTCTTAGGAGCTCTGTAACGAACCCACGCAACCTAAACTTGGACTTAAACATTCAGGACTTAAACGGGTGACTTGCTGCTGTCCTTGACCAAGGTTTATGAGAGAAAGGACACACAAGTTCTATATGAAATCCTGTCTTGTCTGGGCAACATTTGAAAAGTTAATACAAGGTATTAGCATATAGTGCCAGTATTCTGTGGTTGGTTTTTCCTACCTCATCAAAATGTCACAGATTAGAGAACGGTATAGATGTAGTATGAAGGATGGTAGGAGTATTTAGCTCTATGGAATATACCACTAAGACAGTAGCACACACTTTGCCATGTATGGTGCGTTGGGTGCTTTAGGAACACACCAAAACACAAAAGTCTCTGTTGACTTCCGATAATACATGTGAAAAAACAGTGTCATATTACAAATCAACCAAACCTACTTCTACCAAAAACTGTATACCCCACAGAAACAAACTCCCCCATAATGTATTGCACAACGCCCTCATTGTATATTTGCCTTGATCCATGATCAAGGATGTGAGTGTTACAACTGCACACTGACTGATTCATTGAGCACTACACACATACCGGACCACTGAGATCTAGACCTGTACGCAGCTTATGACCTACAGTACCTGGATGCAGGTTCAAAGTAACAGTTGGCATGTGTCAGAACCCATTGTTCATGTATCAGTGTTCCACTGCAGGTGTGGTCGGTCTCCACGAATGTGGGCGCATCCTCCATCCAACGGTGGATCACAAGTGCTCGGTAGGGGTAGTTGAGGCTCTTGCACTGCCGACCCATAGGCTTGCACACATAGGAAGCAGCTCCTGGTAAAATGTTCATGCACAGTGCATTGATTCCCAAACATATGTTGCCCAATCCTGCTCTTCGAAGCTGCATTCAGTTTAATTTTTGTTTGGAATACTTTGTGTTTTATCACTTAATAACACTTACTAACATTATTAATAATAATAATAATAATAATAATAATAATCTTTATTTATATAGCACCTTTCATACATACATGCAACTCAAAGTGCTTTACAGTATAAATAAAAGAAACATAAGAAGACAAAAAGAAAATGTTAAAGAAATTAAAGTAAAATAACATAAAATGTAAAAAAGTAAAGTAAACAATATAATAAAAAAGTAAAGTAAATAAAACTAATTAAGATAAGTAAATATAAGAAGATAAAAATAAAATATTAAAATTAAAGATAAAAAGAAATAATTAAATAAAGTGACAAATTATAAAATAATAGACTAGAATTTCTTAACTAAAAGCAGATCTAAACAGGAAAGTTTTGAGACTGTTCTTGAAACTATTCAGGGATGAAATGCATCTGAGCTCTTCAGGAAGAGAATTCCAGAGCTTTGGGCCATAGTGGCTAAAAGCACCCTCGCCAATCTTTAATCGGCATCTAGGAATCACCAGTAGATTACTGTTTGAAGACCTCAGAGACCTGACTGGAACATATCTAACCATCATTTCACTGAGGTAAAGAGACCATGAAGACATTTAAAAACCATGACTAGAACCTTAAAATCTATCCTAAAGCTGACAGGTAACCAGTGCAGTGAGTGGAGTGCAGGTGTAATATGATCTCACTTTCTCCTGCGGGTCAGAACCCTTGCAGCCGCGTTCTGAACTCGCTGTAGGTGCGAAATAGAGCTCTTTGGAAGAGCAGATAGAACAGCGTTACAATAATCTAGCCTTGATGTGATAAATGCATGGACAAGTTTTTCACTGTCAGCAGGAGTGAGCATATCCCGGACCTTAGCAATGTTTCGAAGGTGAAAATAAGCTGTCTTGCATGTAGTCATGATGTGTGATTTGAAGCTGAGCTCATTATCAAAGGTGACGCCCAGGTTCTTAACACATTGTCTGGCATTCAGATTCATTTTATTTAAATAGGTCTGGACATCATTCCTTTGTGAATCACTGCCAAGAACAAGAACCTCTGTCTTCTGTTTATTTAATTGCAGAAAATTGTCAGACATCCATGTCTGTATATCATCTATGCAGTCAAACAGTGAGCAAATTGATTTTAGGGCTTTAGGTTCTAGAGAAATGTAAAGTTGAGGTTCATTTAAAGTTCATTAAAAGGTTCATTTAAAGTTCATTAAAACATAATCATGAAGAAAGAAAGAAAAATGAAAATATATTTATTGGTGAAAGTCCTGGGTTCTGAAATCAGCCAAAAAGAAAGTTTCTATGAGGTGGCAGAGGCTACATGAGGCAGATCTTCAAGGGGTTTGGAGATGGAAGGTGTGTGATTGATGTTGGCTTGTAGCAAGTGATTCATAATGATTTCATATATAATCTTTTTCTTTCTTTGTCCTATTTTCTGAAGCCATATGCCAAGAAATCTGGCACACTTAAGCTTTGGAGTTTAATATTTCAAAGTTTATAATGTGAAAAATGTGTTGCCTTTGATTAAACCTGAATCAAAGTGACAACACTGATTTATGAAAAAGTCTGACTGCATCCATCATTGTCTCCTATAGACTGCAAGTAGGAAAAATAATAGAAACATAATAGGATATTTAAGTTCTTAGCCAAACACCGACATGGCCATGCAGAGAATATGAGAAACTCACCATATAGACGGGTGTCAAAAGTATTCACATTCATTACTTGGGTGGAACTTAAAGTATTGATTCAATCTTTTTACTCAAGTAAAAGTACTGGTTTCAAAACTACTTAAAGTATAAAAGTAAATATAGGGCACTACTCCACCTCCCCCAAAAAACATTTTTCTAAAAGCCATAATGCAATAGGGATGCAATAGGTGAACTGTTTCAGCCGCATATTAAAACAAATTAAACATTAAAACAAATGCATTTTATTAAAATGCAAATTTATGAAAATCATATTGTCACGCGAGGAAGGATCAATCAGGGAGTGGTACAGCACACAAAACATTTATTACCATGACGAAAAATATACAGATGACAAGACAAAAAACCTACAAGAGAGTGCTTTTGATATAGGCCTACAGGTGATTAGCTGGTGCTTAGGTGCGACATTTCGATCAAGTTCTCAAGTCTCTGCCATGAATAGCTCACCAAGCTACTTATGTCATTGCTGGAGTGTGAATTGACATGTGCGATGGATGTGCAGTAGGACCTAGCCACTAGGGTGCACACACCAGTGTATTTTAGTGCCGGTCCCAAGCCTGGATAAATAGGGAGGGTTGCGTCAGGAAGGCATCCGGGCATCCGGTGTAAAAACTGCCAAATCAAATGATGCAGATCAAAAATAGAAATTCCAGACCGGATCGGTCGAGGCCCGGGTTAACAACGACCGCCACTGGTGCTGTTGTCCAACAGGGCATTAGTGGAAATTAGACTACTGTTGGGACAAGGAGGAGGAGGAGGAGGAGGAGGGGGGGGGATAGTTCTGAAACTGAAGGAGAGGAGGCAGAGCAGGAGGGTGTAGGTTAGAGTTGGTACGTTGAATGTGGGCTCTATGACAGGTAAAGGGAGAGAGCTAGCTGATGCGATGGAGAGGGGGAAGATAGATATACTGTGTATACAGGAGACCAAGTGGAAGGGGAGCAAGACCAGGAGCATTGGTGGTGGCTTCAAACTCTTCTATCATGGTGTTGACAGGAAGAGAAATGGAGTAGGGGTAATCCTGAAGGATGAGTTTAGTAAGAGTGTAGTGGAGGTAAAGAGTAAGTGACAGGGTGATCTGTGTAAAGTTAGAGATTGATGGGGTGATGATGAATGTCATCAGTGTTTATGCTCCTCAGGTAGGTTGTGATGTGGAAGAGAAAGAAAAATTCTGGAGAGAGTTAGATGAAGTTGTTTTGCAGGCTCCTAAAGAAGAGTGAGTGGTTATTGGAGCAGATTTAAATGGACATGTTGGTGGAGGGAACAGTGGTGTTGAGGAGGTGTTGGGTAGATATGGTGTTAAAGAAAGGAATACGGAAGGACAAATGGTGGTAGATTTTGCTATAAGGATAAAGATGGCTGTAGTAAACACTTACTGGTAACGTATAAGAGTGGGGGAAGATGCACACAGGTAGACTATATCCTCTGTAGGAGACGAAACCTGAAAGAGGTTAGTGATTGCAAGGTGTTACCAGGGGAGAGTGTAGCTAAACAGCATAGGATGGTGATATGTAGGATGGTTTTGGAGGTGAAGAAGAGGAAGAGAGTGAGAGTGGAACCTAAGATCAGGTGGTGGAAGTTAAAGGACGAGGACTGTGGTGTAAAATTCAGGGATGAGGTATGGCAGGTACTGTGTAATGGTGGTGGTGTTCTGGATACCTGGGATGAGACTTCAAATGTAGTGAGGGATGTGGCTATAGGAAGGTACTTGGTGTGACCGCAGGACAGAGGAAAATAGAAAAGGAGTCATGGTGGTGGAATGAGGAAGTTCAGGAAAGTTTGAGAGGAAAGCGGTTGGCTAAAAAGAATTGGGATTTCAAGCGAGATGAAGAAAGTAGACAGAGGTACAAGGAGATGTGTCGTAAGGCAAAGAGAGCAGTGGCAGAAGCTAAAGAGAAGGCATATAGCAAGCTGTATGAGAAGTTGGACACTAAGGAAGGGGAAAAAGGATCTGTACAGATTGGCCAGCCATAGAAACTGTGATGGGCAGGATGTGCAGCAGGTTAGGATGATAAAGGATAAAGGTGGAAATGTGTTGTCTGGTGAGGAGAGTGTCTTGGGAAGGTGGAAGGAGTATTTTGAGGAACTGATGAATCAAGAGAATGAAAGGGAAAGAAGGTTAGAAGAGGTAGAAGTTGTGAATCAGGAAGTGCCCCAGGTGAGCAAGGAGGAAGTAAGGGCTGCAATTTGGAGAATGAAGTTTGGTAAAGCAGTTGGACCGGAAGATATTCCAGTGGAGGCATGGAAATGTTTGGGAGAGACAGCAGTGGAGTTTTTGACTGGGTTATTTAACAGAACCTTGGAAGGTCAGAAGATGCCTGAGGAGTGGAGACAAAGCATAATGGTACTGATTCTCAAGAATAAGGGCAATGTTGAGAGCTGTAGTAATTACAGGGGAATAAAGTTGATCAGTCTCAGCCTAACTATCTGGGAAAGAGTAATGGAAGCTAGGCTTAGAGGAGAGGTAGAGATCTGTGAGCAGCAGTATGGATTCATGCCAGCTAAGTGCACCACAGATGCTGTTTGCTTTGACAATGTTAATGGAGAAGTATAGAGAAGGACAGAAGGAGTTACATTGTATGTTTGTTGACTTGGAGAAAGCTTATGATAGTGTACCGAGACAGGAGCTGTGGTATTGTATGAGGAAGTCAGGAGTAGCAGAAAAGTATGTGAGGGTAGTGCAGGATATGTATGAGAACAGTGTGACAGCAGTGAGATGTGCAGTAGGAATGACAGGTGGGTTTAAAGTGGGGGTAGGACTACATCAGGGATCAGCCCTGAGTCCCTTCCTGTTCGCAATTGTCATGGACAGACGAGGTTAGGCAGGAGTCCCCTTGGACTATGATGTTTGCTGAGGACATTGTGACCTGTAGTGAGAGTAGGGAGCAGGTGGAGGTGAGCTTGGAAAGATGGAGATATGCTTTGGAGAGCAGGGGAATGAAAGTGAGCAGGAGTAAAACAGAGTACATGTGTGTGAATGAGAGGGCAGGTACAGGTACAGTTACAAGGAGTTGATTTGGTGAAGGTTGATGAGTTTACCTACTTGGGGTCGAGGGTACAGAGTAATGGATGAAGTGAAAGAGGGGTAAAGAAGAGAGTACAGGCAGGGAGGTGTGGATGGCATAAAGTGTCTGGGGTGATCTGTGATAGAAGGGTGTTGGCTAGAATGAAAGAAAAATCTAGGACAGTAGTGAGACCTGCTATGTTGTATGGACTGGAGACAGTGGCAATGACAAAGAGACAGGTGAGGGAGATGGAGGTCTCTGAGATGAAGATGTTGAGATTCTCATTTGGAGTGATGAGGAAGGAAAGCATCAGAAATGAGTTTATTAGAGGATCAGCACATGTAGCATGTTTTGGAGATAAAGTTAGAGAATCGAGATTGAGATGGTTTGGACATGTACAGAGGAGGGAGGAGAGGTATATTGGTAGGAGGGTCTTGAGGGTGGAACTTCCAGACAAGAGGAGGAGAGGTAGACCTAAGAGGAGGTTTATGGATGCAGTGGTAGAGGATATGAGAGTGGCTGGTGTGTCAGTGGAGGACACTCAGGACAGGGCCAGATGGAGGAGTTTGATCCGCTGTGGCGACCCCTAAACAGGAATTGCCGAAAGAAGATGATGGATGTGCAGTAGGGTGTGGGAATGGTGCATGTTTATACTTCTGATCCCACCACAATCAAATCCACTTTTTCTGGATGTCGCAATTTATCTGGATGGTTTTTTAACGATGACAAGCCAGACTGAGAACAACCCAAAATGAATGAGTAGAAAGCACAGATAATTGCGCGAAAATTTAAGGAGTAGAAGTAAAAAGTCAGATTAAAAAATAATTACTTCAGAAACGTATAGATACCCCAAATTTCTATTTAAGTAAGGTAACGACATATTTGTACTTTGTTACTCCACACCTCTGCCAAAGAGGACATATGAAGGTTTCGTTCTGCATAATCTTTTGTATGGTGCCTTCAAGATCTAACAAATGACCAAAACACAGAGCTGGTAGTGATACGTGTAAAGCATGAATATCCCTCTACACTGTAAAAAGTGTATTTGAGCAGGAGTTCAAGTAATGTAATTTTTTGAGTCAGTTTTATTCAGTTTCCTGCTTTAGTGATGCTAATCTAATTTTGTGGATTGTATCAACTTAAAAATGACACCATGTTACCACAACCTGCGATTCTCAGTTCAGTAAAAGCATGTCAATAACGTTTCTTTTGTGCGTCTGACATCATAACGTTAACGCCATGACGTCCATGTAATTTCTAGATTTTACCCCCGCAATTTTTTGTACCGTGACTCGAAAAGAAGGTATGTCTAATACAAGACAAAAACGATATTTTTGTATTAATATGTAAAATTAGATGTAAAATGATGCACGCCGATTTTTGTTTACATTGTATTGTTTGCGTTTCCGTGAAAACTTGCTCAACCAAACCAGATATAGGGTTGCCAACTTTTCAAGATCGCTTGGAGTGAGATTTGAACCTGGAGGGGGTGGAGAGTTGTTGACGGGGGTGGCGAACGTAAATTGTTACCGGGGCGGTGTAAAATGGACACAAATTAAGTATTATATCGCATTGAGTAGTATCTGCCTCATCCGTCTGTAATTCTGTGTTGACTGTGCCTGTAACGATGTTAACCTTGTGCAGTTTGGTTGCCCCTATGATGTGTTTGATACCATGTTTCTGCCCTTTTACGCTACTGGACTGTCCTGTGTGTGGTCGCCGGGATGGCTGACCTCTTGGGGGGGGGGTTTGGCTGTGTAGCGTCGGGCCAATGGGGGGGGGGGGGGGGGGGGGGGGGGGGGTGCCAGAGGGTGACGTCATTACCCATGAGCCCTTGCGGCTCCAGCCCTGTTGTGCGTACTATGTGGTGTTTATGTCTGTATAGTGTTATTAATGATTATTAATTGTGTGTTATTAGTTAAGTCTCCCCGGTCCATCTTTTTATGTACATATGCATTATCTTACTTCACCCTCCATGTATGTGTAACGTTGCCGTCTTCATGACCTCCCCATGTGTTTCATGTGCAAGCCCAACCTAATTTAGGTCTCATGTTGTATGAATTTTGCCTGTGGGTGCTGGTTTTATTGAAAGTGAAGAATAAAACCTCTGTTCTGTGGGAGAATGGACTTGTCTGCAGCGTATTTCTCCCAAGTCACAATGTTGTATGACTGACTGGACATATTTGTTTAAAATAAAATGATCCAAATGATACATTTTAAGTGCATAGTATGCTTTAATGTTATTAAACCTTTCCTGAAACTGTACTGTTGAGTTGTGAAGGACCGGTATTTGACTTTTCAGTAACGCTAATAATTGAATTGGAAAACTGTGAAAAGTTGACTTGCCTTAAAATTAATTCGTATTAATGCAAATTGTTAAAAAAAAAAATATGTTCATCTAACACAGGGGTGGCCAACCCGCGGCTCACGAGCCGCATGCGGCTCTTTGCCTGGTTTCATGCGGCTCCCCAGCCGGTCCGCAAGCTCACCTGCACAAACGGGGCGACACACTGCTACATTTTCGTGGTGCGCAGTTAGTTTACAAGCCTAGCGAGCCGCTAATACTTTTAAAACCGGCGTAGTGGAAAACACGCATTTGACTGTCTTCACAGCTAATAATTTACACTCGCCACCCCCCCCCCCCCCCCCCCCCCCGCTCAACAGATTACACTCGCCCATGTACGATGTGGCTCTTTGCCGTAACACAGTAAGAAAAGTGGCTCTTGGTCTATGACGGGTTGGCCACCCCTGATCTAACATGTTAACTTGATTTGAAGAAACTTAATTCATTTGCGTGTTACCAATTGAAGTTGTTACAACAATTCACTTTTTACAGTGTATGGCATGGTGTAGCCCTCAGGCAACAAACCACTATTTCTCCCCCCACACTGCCTCTTTAAATTTTTTTTTGGTAAAACATCACATTTTAAATCAGCTGATAAGTCTGGCACCAATAAAATTTGATCTGGGTGTGGGTGTGTCTTTCACCTGGGGGTGGAGCACTCGTTTTTTGGAGCATAGCATGCTTGGACACACAACTAGCAAAAGGTAAGATAAACTTCACTTTTTAACATGTTTAAATGTTTTAAATTTGTATTTAAAAATATTGTGATGTGCATGAATATGTGAAAAAGCATTTTTGATTGAGTAAAGACACTTTCTCTTTATCTATATTCTAAAATTTAGGTTTTTCATTCATTGCCTCAGGGCAACATTGCACAGTTAGACCACTTTAGTTTGAACAATGACATGTTCATGGATGGAGATGTGCAGGGACTCAGTTATTTACATCACATTGTTTTTGCTGTCCTATCAACTATTACTCACAGGACAAGGATGCAAGAACATGTTATGGGTGTAAGGAACATGATCCATCAGTTAGGGTCATACCTTAGGACAGTGAGATTGAGGACAGTGATGGGGAAATTTTGTTTGAGGGAGATTTAGATGATGATGGTCCAGTCAAACTGAACATCCTGTATGCAATGAGAGAGAGAGAGAGAGAGAGAGAGAGAGAGAGAGAGAGAGAGAGAGAGAGAGAGAGAGAGAGAGAGAGAGAGAGAGAGAGAGAGAGAGAGTGCGCATCAGCGGGCGACGGGAGTTGTATATGACCTATTGTAATTTTTATGCTTCCTGGTTTCTTTTGAAAACGGATGAAGATGAAAATGAAGATGATAATGATGTATCAGAGGAAAGTGTTCCACACATACCTTGGTGGAGAACACACCACAATCCCAACATCACTAATTAACCAGAATTGCAGGCCAGCCTTCCAAAATCAGACAATATTGTGTTCCCATATCAACACTTCCAGATATTTTTTCTGAAGGCATTCTGGAAGTAATTGTAGAGCAGTCAAATTTACAGGGGTTGGACAATGAAACTGAAACACCTGGTTTTAGACCATAATAATTCATTAGTATGGTGTAGGGCTTCCTTTTGCAGCCAATACAGCGTCAATTCGTCTTGGGAATTACATATACACGTCCAATACAGTGGTCAAAGGGACTTTAAGCCATTCTTCTAGTGGCCAGGTCACTACATGATGCTGGTGGAGGAAAAGGTTTCCCAACTCTTTCCTCCAAAACACCCCAAAGTGGCTCAATAATATTTAGATCTGGTGACTATGCTGGCCATGGGAGATGTTCAACTTCACTTTCATGTTCATCAAACCAATCTTTCACCAGTCTTGCTGTGTGTATTGGTGCATTGTCTTCAGGAAAGAATGTTTAAACCACTGGATGCACATGCATTGCAATATTTTGAGCAAAACTCTTACCCTGCTAATTGAACATTCACACTCTGCTCTTACTGGTGCAATGTGCAATTAATGAAGGTTGGCCACCAGGCTGGTCCAATTTAGCCATGAAACCTTCCACACTAAAATGACAGGTGTTTCAGTTTAATTGTCCAACCCCTGTATATGCCATTCAGTGTGATACCAACAAACCCTTAACCTCACTACTAAAGAACTGGAGCAGTTCATGGGTACAGCAGTGCTTTGTGCTTTCCAAAAAAAAGTGAAACATTGATTCAATCTGTACCCCACAGGAACGAACATTCAGAAACACAAACACACATTGCAGCTAATTTCTAACTCACTGATTGATAAACCATTTGTGGAATTTGTGAAATAAAACTTCTATTGTGATTAATACTTGTTTGTATCTCATTGCACTTATATGAAAATTACAGAAAGGGGGGGGGGGGGAAATTTTATTATTTATATATTATAAGGGACCCCTAATCTAGCAAATACTAGAATGAAAAAAATGTTTTCCTCCTAAAATAAAAATTCATGCCATAGAGGGATATGACAATTTAAAAAAATTATTTCCACTTGAAGTGAACAAATATGACAGATTTATAGCTGTGAAGTGTGGAAATCTGTTAGACTAGACCTCTTGACTGCAGGTGAGTTCAAATGCAGAGACGTATCAAACGATAAAAAAAACAATACTAAATAAAATATGATATGAATGCCATGACATCCCAGAACACCCCGATTTTTGAAAAGCTTGCCACGCCCCTGCATCAAATGTACAGTCGTATGCTCTTCGGTGCTTAGTTTAGTGTTTATTAAAGCAATTTTTCTGAGTATTTGTTAAGTTAAAGGGAGGTTTTTGCTCATGCCGATAATCATGCACGTTTCATGTTTATTTCTTAAAAGCACGTCCAATGGCTAGACTTGTGAAGCTAGGATAATAATACTACATCAGTCTGCTGCTAACTGCTAGAAATAGCTGTATAGTCGCATACATGTTTTTTTTAGAATTGGAGTATGAACGAGTAGAGGAGTAGAGATATTGCTACTTTGCCTTGTTACCATTTAATGGACGTCTGAGCGTTTACATTATCATTACATGGAGATTACGTTATCAATATGTTTACATTTGTAAACGTATGTTTAGATATGCGCGTGACATTTTGTGCACATTTCAGCACAATTACATGTTTATTTTTTCCGTACAATAACAGCCAGCGATGGCAGACGTAAACTAACTAAAATCAGATGTTGTCAATCTATCCTTTACGCTTTCAAAAGAGAAATCGCATAGGCCTATATGGTTTGCGGACGTGTTTAAAATTGGATTTGAGAAGACCTTTCTCCTACCTGTTGTCATAAGCAGTAGATTCAGAAACATAAACGTCTCCATTTCGCTTTTTGAAGAAAATGTTGAAAAGTGCCTAACAAGGACCGCACGTAGAAAGTAGAACAAGTGCGTCACGCGTTTTTAATGGTCAGCTGTTTAGGAATTTGTTCTCGTTACTTTATCTGGTCTTTCCTATCCCTGATGAATGCATTTACTCACCTGCTGTGGTAGGCGTGCACACACGTCTGATGGGTTGTTTGGCAGTGAATCACCAAGTATCGAAATGTTTTCACACATAAGAAATAAAAAAGACCAAAAATAATTTTTATATGTTTAATTGACTTCTGTCTGTTAATACTTTCCTGCGTGTGTTTCTTCGTGGGATTTAAAGTGGATATTGTTAACAATTTTTGTACTTAAGTTAGATGCTCCCTCTACTTATGTGAGATGGTTAACAGTCTTCAGATCTGTTGTGATCTGTACAGTCACCTACAGACCCACCAGTTACACAGCAGTGCAGTCAGATTTACGACCAACATTACTGTGGAGTTGTATCAGGAAATGCTTAACAGACAGGGCTAAAATCCTCTCATAACTTCCCCTCTGGCTAAGCTGAGCTATGAGTCAGACTTACTGAATCAAAGCTTGCTTGGTTTTGTCTTAATTAGATTTCATGAAGGATGTGTAAATGCAAGTTGTGTTTAGTCTTGATGTGGACTCGTCGTTTGGACAGCAAATAAAATGGCCTGAGTCTGGAGTGCTGAGGTGTTATTGGCTAGGAGCAGGGCTGAGATGCTCAAGTCAGGAATCCTGGAAGATGCATTTTACTGAAGCAGTTGAGTGTTACGAACATCACAGTGATAAACCCAGGCTCATATCATCACAATGTAACAGGATATTCAAAAACTCTTAGCTAGAACTGATAGTGTCTAGTGCCAAATACAATCAGACTCTGTCTGGTTACATGATATAAATTAAAGGGAATGCTTGGTGTAACAAAGAACAGCGCAATAGTGACCAAAGGAATGCTTCTGAGATGGTGTGATGTTAGTATGAGATATGAAAATTTTAACAAGAATCCCCTGTTCACCTTCTGAATTTTGTGAGGCTTTCAGTTCTCTGTAAACTGTATGATGACTACATTCAGAGTTTGCATTTTTATTAAGCAGATTTTTACATGTTCATTATACTTTCAGTAGAATAGTAATCTTACTCCTGCACTTTTGTAATTGTCTGCACTGTAATGTTAGTCTATGTGAACTATATGTACACCAGTGAGAAAGCTCTTTGTTAAGTTTTACTGGTGTTATGATTGATTTGAATAGCTGACAATGTCTGACAAGCAAAGTCAAGAAACACTTACATTTACAGCTAACTCAGTGATTACACTGTTAAATTTTAGTTAAAGTCTGTGTAAAATGGATTTATTAATTGTTTTTTTACAAAGCAAAGTCTGACAAGCAACTTTACAAGTGTCCTAGTCCAAGCCCTCAGTGAAAAAAACAAGTGACAGCGGGGAGAGACAGTGGCAAGTTTCTTCCCCTGTTAGAGGAAGAAACCTTGAGTTAGATGAATAAATCTCTTAAAGGACGGACTCAATTTGGTAGCCTCTCTTCCTCTGGTCAAATCCAGACAGCACAAAGAACAAAATAAACAGTAGAGCTCTGTATTGGGTTCACAGAAGTCTGAAACCCTCCAGGTGTAGGAACAACTCACCAAATATGTAAAATATTGTTCATGTTATGATTTCATTTTCCTAATGCATTCTTTCAAATTCCTTTATATGTATCCAAGACATAGGTTCAATCTAAGCCTACACCCAAAAAGGTTTTCCAGAGCTGAATCCACATGGTGTAAACCAAGTTCAGGCCCTGTATTTTAATTCACCAAGTGAAACTTGGTTGAACTATTTACCACTAGGTGGTAGGCAAGTGCCATTTAGAAACCAGGAAACGACAGTTTTGCTAATCGAATATTTTCACATCCCAGAGCTGATGACCCCACACTAGGTACATTTTGCTGTTGTTTCCCCTCTAACCATCCAGATTATGTGATAAAGTTTTTCCTCAGCTCAGTCAAAGTGCATGACCAGGCCATGTGCAAGAATGCACAGAGCTGAAAGGGTGTTGATATTGTGCTAATCATTGTGTGTGTGTGTGTGTGTGTGTGTGTGTTGGTATTCATCACGTTGTGGGGACAACAATCTGTTTACACAGTCACGTCATGGGGACCTCTTGCAGTATGGGGACCAAAAATCAGGTCCCCATAAGGGAAACCCTTTTAAATGAATACAGGTACTATTCTGAATATGCCTATGGGTTTTTTAGAAAAAGCCCATACCACATGTTAACCAGTCAGTGTGTGTGTGTGTGGAGTGCTCAGTTTCGGCCCCTTTAGTTTCTGCCTGGTACTGCACTTCCTGCTCCACACACACACATGTTCCAAATATGGTAGTGTACCGCCCACTTTTTCCAAATATGGTTATGTACCGCCATTCCTTGTGTGGTCCTCATGAGGAATGATTTCAGCCACAAGCGGACATTTACAGTGTTAAAAACAGCAATCTACCTGACGAACAAGAAAGAATATTATTTGCAAGAGATGCCAGCTGAGGAGCTAAGAACTCAGAGGAGCAAAGGTACAACAGGTAAGCATATTTGTATGACAAATTGCTATTACCAGTGTTCATCCATTAAATTAGGCTAATGCATTTGCAGGATATGTAGGCTGAATGTAGGCCTTGAATGTTTTACTGTTTTTCTCCAGTTAGTCACAATTCAGAGTGAACTTTATGCTAAGTTTCCTCAATTGGGAGAAAGCTAGCTAACATTAACTAGATAGACTACATAGCTGGTTACATAAGCTAGACTTTTTTATCTATCTGTTATGCTAGCTAGGTTAGCTAATGTAGCTATATTTTTCTCCAGTTAGCTAGTGTTAGTCACAATTCAGAATGAACTTTATGCAAACTCTTCTTAACACTAGTCCTCCTAGTCCATGTAGCCCACTATATAATATTTGTAGTAATCGAACACTTTCTGTTTCCGTGTAATTAGCAAAGAAATTATATGGCACGATTAGCTTGATGCTAATGTTATATGGGAAATCCCATAGACTTGCTAGCGGAAATTAGCATTATGATGCCGTTGCTAATTTGCTTTCTAAAACATCAAGTACACCTTACTTTCTCATGTAGGAGCATCAAAGCACTTGAATCTTGCTCATTGTACATTTCTTATACTATCTATCTATCTATCTATCTATATTTGTGTTAGAAGCATTTGATAGAAGCATTTGTGTTTCTGCTTGTTTGTGATCTAAACAGCAGGCTTGAATCTTGCTCTTTGTACATTTCTTATACTACCTCTCTATCTATCTATCTATCTATCTATCTATCTATCTATCTATCTATCTATCTATCTATCTATCTATCTATCTTTGTGTTAGAAGCATTTGATAGAGATATTTGTGTTTCTGCTTGTTTGTGATCTAAACAGCAGGCTT
Organism: Brachyhypopomus gauderio; assembly: GCF_052324685.1. Taxonomy (NCBI): domain Eukaryota; kingdom Metazoa; phylum Chordata; class Actinopteri; order Gymnotiformes; family Hypopomidae; genus Brachyhypopomus; species Brachyhypopomus gauderio. The sequence goes on from NC_135228.1 coordinate 7,399,598, forward strand.
GAATCTTGCTCTTTGTACATTTCTTATACTATATCTATCTATCTATCTATCTATCTATCTATCTATCTATCTATCTATCTATCTATCTATCTATCTATCTATATTTGTGTTAGAAACATTTGATAGAAGCATTTGTGTTTCTGCTTGTTTGTGATCTAAACAGCAGGCTTGAATCTTGCTCTTTGTACATTTCTTATACTACCTCTCTATCTATCTATCTATCTATCTATCTATCTATCTATCTATCTATATTTGTGTTAGAAACATTTGATAGAAGCATTTGTGTTTCTGCTTGTTTGTGATCTAAACAGCAGGCTTGAATCTTGCTCTTTGTACATTTCTTATACTACCTCTCTATCTATCTATCTATCTATCTATCTATCTATCTATCTATCTATCTATCTATCTATCTATATTTGTCTATCTATACACCACAATGTAGTACACGTAAATTCTAATAACAATGAAATGCTATATTTATAGAGTGATTGTGAGATATTGAGAATTATAGCATGCATACAGTCACAGCCAGGGAATATAAAACCTGGACATGATTTGGCTAGTCAATGTTCCTAAAACAATGAGTAAAACAGTTTAGACATTGAGCTAACTTAATATAAACTGCAGGGAGGTTTACTGCATCATTTGAGTGGTAACTGTGTAAGTGTAATGTAAATGTAAAAATGTAAATGTTCCATATTTGTCAATTGTGATTTTTCACCACAATCGAAATTTGTCCTTCGCTTTTTACCCATCTGTGCAGTTAGAATACACACACACACACACACACACTAGTGATTACTAAGGGGCTGTGGTGCACACATGCCCAGAGTGGTAGGCAGCCCTAGCCCTGCGCCCAGGGAGCAGTTGGGGTTAGGTGCCTTGCTCAAGGGCACCTCAGTCATGGCCTCAGGCCTGGGAATTGAACCCAGTACCCTCTGGTCACAAGATCAGTTCCCTATCACAGGACCATGACTTTGCTATGTGCTCTACCTCTTTCAGTGGCAAACACCACCTTTATGTTTGGTAGTTAGTAACCCTGTTAACAATGGGCATGTTAAGACAAGCACTGGACAATACCATACTGTATAGTGTATAGACTATGCCATGGACATAGTGCAGAGTAAAAAGAAAAGGTGTGTGTTTACATCATGTGAAGTGAGCAACCCATATGAAGTTATAGGCTACAACATTTTTTTAAATAGCTCACAATATTAAGTTGACTAATTTGATTTATATTTGAGTCTCGTCTATTCAAAGGATTTTCAGTGGCGATACTAGTCTAAGAGAATGAGAAGTCATAAATATCCAGTTCCTTTGCTTTTGATTGTATAATCATATAGCTAATAAGTTCAAAGTCCCAAATTGTATCTGAATCCAATACAAACCAAGTTTTGCTGAAATTTCTCTCTACAGTTTGAAATGGCCCCCTTGAGCATGCCATTTCATCGCTTTAGTTCAAAGACTGACAAAATTATGGTGAAGCACATCAACGAAATGAAAATTCATGCAAATTAGAGGTGAAGCACATCAATGAAATAAAAGGTAGTTAACAACTAACACAATCAATAATTGATGAACATTTAAACTTTGATTTTGTGGAAATATTTTCATATTGGTATTTCTCTTTTTTTCTTTATGTATTGATTCCTCTGAAAAAGACGGGTCATTTTGATGGCACAGATATCCAAACTATAGGATGAAAAAGACGATGTTAATTGAAACCCGCACCTTTGTTTGTTTGCTCTTAATGATAACAAAGAAGGAAAAGAAATCACCTGTGGAGTGATGACTATGGAGGTGAAGACCATCCATGGACAACCCAAGTATGTTGCACAGTACACAGTATACGAAATAGCTCAGTGTTGTAGAAAATAACAGGATTGTAGTTGAATGGACTACATCCATATATCTTCCTGAATATCTTTATTCAGGAAGCACACCTTCATTGAGTGTCAATAGAAGCTGTTAAAATTTTTTGTCTAAACAAGTGGTCATTTTATGTACCATTAATATCAATTTGACCATTTGGATTCAATACTTAATACCATTTGCTTACATAATATTCTAAAATGCAGGCAGAATTTGGTTGGATAGGCTGAAATATATACCTATGAATTAGGATTTTTTTCTCATTTGAACAAGTGATCAATCTATTTACATGTTATGCAGCATTTATATCAAATTTATAGTTTAGTTTCCTATTCTAAAGTGTTGTACATATGCAATGTGTTTTTCAGATGACCAGCATGACGGTTGATGAATAATTTGCATCCTTCCCTCCTTCCAAAGAACCAGAACGATGATTGCGCTCACCCAATCAACACTTATGAACAGGTAAAATTGTGTTTGCCACTTCAAGTTTAACTCTGCAGTCTTTCTTTGTCATATTTTTGTGTTTCAGGTTCTTTAAAAGGATGAAGGAAGACTTTTGTGGTGGCAATTTAGTATAAATCATTACACCAAACATTTGAATGTAATGCATCTTCAAGTGTGGCAGTAGAGGGATGTTTAGGGCAAAATTTAACCTTCACAGTGATTTCTTTCTTGGTTAATTATCACTCTTTTCTGGACACTGACGGCGTCCCCACAACACACGTTCTACACTGCAGTAGAACGTGTAAATCTCTGTGGAAACTGTGTTGAAAAATTGGGCAAAACGAGTCCCCACAAGGAACTGTAATACCTTGTGTGAAATGTCCCCACAAAGCCTGATGTATTCAAGATGTGTGAATGCAGGCAGAATTTGGTTGGACAGGCTGAAATTTACTATGAATTAGGATTTTTTCTCATTTGAACAAGTGATCAATCTATTTAGATGTTATGCAGCATTTATATCAATTTTATAGTTTAGTTTCTATTCTAAAGTGTTGTACATGTGCAATGTGTTTTTCAGATGACCAGCATCACGGTTCATGATGAATAATTTGCATCCTTCCCTCCTTCCAAAGAACCAGAACGATGATTGCACTCACCCAATAACACTTATGAACAGGTAAAATTGTGTTTGCCACTTCAAGTTTAACTCTGCAGTCTTTCTTTGTCATATTTTTGTGTTTCAGGTTCTTTAAAAGGATGAAGGAAGACTTTTGTGGTGGTAATTTAGTATAAATCATTACACCAAACATTTGAATGTAATGCATCTTCAAGTGTGGCAGTAGAGGGATGTTTAGGGCAGAATTTAACCTTCACAGGGATTTCTTTCTTGGTTAATTATCACTCTTTTCTAGACACTGACGGCGTCCCCACAACACACGTTCTACACTGCAGTAGAAAGTGTAAATCTCTGTGGAAACTGTGTTGAAAAATTGGGCAAAACGAGTCCCCACAAGGAACTGTAATACCTTGTGTGAAATGTCCCCACAAAGCCTGATGTATTCAAGATGTGTGAATGCAGGCAGAATTTGGTTGGACAGGCTGAAATTTACTATGAATTAGGATTTTTTCTCATTTGAACAAGTGATCAATCTATTTAGATGTTATGCAGCATTTATATCAATTTTATAGTTTAGTTTCTATTCTAAAGTGTTGTACATGTGCAATGTGTTTTTCAGATGACCAGCATCACGGTTCATGATGAATAATTTGCATCCTTCCCTCCTTCCAAAGAACCAGAACGATGATTGCACTCACCCAATAACACTTATGAACAGGTAAAATTGTGTTTGCCACTTCAAGTTTAACTCTGCAGTCTTTCTTTGTCATATTTTTGTGTTTCAGGTTCTTTAAAAGGATGAAGGAAGACTTTTGTGGTGGTAATTTAGTATAAATCATTACACCAAACATTTGAATGTAATGCATCTTCAAGTGTGGCAGTAGAGGGATGTTTAGGGCAGAATTTAACCTTCACAGTGATTTCTTTCTTGGTTAATTATCACTCTTTTCTAGACACTGACGGCGTCCCCACAACACACGTTCTACACTGCAGTAGAAAGTGTAAATCTCTGTGGAAACTGTGTTGAAAAATTGGGCAAATCGAGTCCCCACAAGGAACTGTAATACCTTGTGTGAAATGTCCCCACAAAGCCTGATGTATTCAAGATGTGTGAATGCAGGCAGAATTTGGTTGGACAGGCTGAAATTTACTATGAATTAGGATTTTTTCTCATTTGAACAAGTGATCAATCTATTTACGTGTTATGCAGCATTTATATCAAATTTATAGTTTAGTTTCATATTCTAAAGTGTTGTACATATGCAATGTGTTTTTCAGATGACCAGCATCACGGTTGATGATGAATAATTTGCATCCTTCCCTCCTTCCAAAGAACCAAAACGATGATTGCGCTCACCCAATCAACACTTATGAACAGGTAAAATTGTGTTTGCCACTTCAAGTTTAACTCTGCAGTCTTTCTTTGTCATATTTTTGTGTTTCAGGTTCTTTAAAAGGATGAAGGAAGACTTTTGTGGTGGTAATTTAGTATAAATCATTACACCAAACATTTGAATGTAATGCATCTTCAAGTGTGGCAGTAGAGGGATGTTTAGGGCAGAATTTAACCTTCACAGGGATTTCTTTCTTGGTTAATTATCACTCTTTTCTAGACACTGACGGCGTCCCCACAACACACGTTCTACACTGCAGTAGAAAGTGTAAATCTCTGTGGAAACTGTGTTGAAAAATTGGGCAAAACGAGTCCCCACAAGGAACTGTAATACCTTGTGTGAAATGTCCCCACAAAGCCTGATGTATTCAAGATGTGTGAATGCAGGCAGAATTTGGTTGGACAGGCTGAAATTTACTATGAATTAGGATTTTTTCTCATTTGAACAAGTGATCAATCTATTTAGATGTTATGCAGCATTTATATCAATTTTATAGTTTAGTTTCCTATTCTAAAGTGTTGTACATGTGCTATGTGTTTTTCAGATGACCAGCATCACGGTTCATGATGAATAATTTGCATCCTTCCCTCCTTCCAAAGAACCAGAACGATGATTGCTCTCACCCAATCAACACTTCTGAACAGGTAAAATTGTGTTTGCCACTTCAAGTTTAACTCTGCAGTCTTTCTTTGTCATATTTTTGTGTTCCAGGTTCTTTAAGAGGAGGAAGGAAGACTTTTGTGGTGGTAATTTAGTATAAATCATTACACCAAACATTTGAATGTAATGCATCTTCAAGTGTGGCAGTAGAGGGATGTTTAGGGCAGAATTTAACCTTCACAGGGATTTCTTTCTTGGTTAATTATCACTCTTTTCTAGACACTGACGGCGTCCCCACAACACACGTTCTACACTGCAGTAGAAAGTGTAAATCTGTGTGGAAACTGTGTTGAAAAATTGGGCAAAACGAGTCCCCACAAGGAACTGTAATACCTTGTGTGAAATGTCCCCACAAAGCCTGATGTATTCAAGATGTGTGAATGCAGGCAGAATTTGGTTGGACAGGCTGAAATTTACTATGAATTAGGATTTTTTCTCATTTGAACAAGTGATCAATCTATTTAGATGTTATGCAGCATTTATATCAATTTTATAGTTTAGTTTCTATTCTAAAGTGTTGTACATGTGCAATATGTTTTTCAGATGACCAGCATCACGGTTCATGATGAATAATTTGCATCCTTCCCTCCTTCCAAAGAACCAGAACGATGATTGCGCTCACCCAATCAACACTTATGAACAGGTAAAATTGTGTTTGCCACTTCAAGTTTAACTCTGCAGTCTTTCTTTGTCATATTTTTGTGTTTCAGGTTCTTTAAAAGGATGAAGGAAGACTTTTATGGTGGTAATTTAGTATAAATCATTACACCAAACATTTGAATGTAATGCATCTTCAAGTGTGGCAGTAGAGGGATGTTTAGGGCAGAATTTAACCTTCACAGTGATTTCTTTCTTGGTTAATTATCACTCTTTTCTAGACACTGACGGCGTCCCCACAACACACGTTCTACACTGCAGTAGAAAGTGTAAATCTCTGTGGAAACTGTGTTGAAAAATTGGGCAAAACAAGTCCCCACAAGGAACTGTAATACTTTGTGTGAAATGTCCCCACAAAGCCTGATGTATTCAAGATGTGTGAATGCAGGCAGAATTTGGTTGGGCAGGCTGAAATATATTATGAATTAGAATTTTGTTCTCATCTGAACAAGTGATTGGTGTATTTGCATATATTTAGGGCAGAATGTTTTTTCACAGGGATTTTTTTCTTGGTTAATTATCACTCTTTTCTGGACACTCACGACGTCCCCACAGCACACTTTCTACACTGAAGTGTGTAGAAACATTGGACAAAATGGGTCCCCACTAGGAACTATAATACTGTGTGTGAATTGTTCCCACCAAACCTCATGTATTCAAGATGTGTGAGCACAGGTAGTATTTGGTTGGGCAGGCAATCTTTTTTTCTTTAAGATTTCATAAAATCCCCTTTCATTAACTGAGTAGAATCTGTGTGCTGGGAAAAATTACATTTTGAAGAGGTAGAGGAATATTTTTCAGTCTACTTACATGCTGTGCACCATATGCATCAGAGTAACATTCTGAAGAATTGTACGAAAAAAAATTTAGACTTAACTGGCTCACACAAGGAACTGTAATATTGTGTTTTATCATGAACATGAAGTGTTTAAGTCTTTTTTCAAAAGTCTGTTCAGCTGTTTTTGTTTAATTTCATGTGAAACATTCAATACCATGTTTCTATTGCTTTTATTTATAGATTGCAACAGAGTTTCAAAATGACAATGAGATTTTTATTCCAAGATTAAGAAGAAAGAAAAGTATCATGGTACGTTGCGATTACGTGGGAAACAAACTTAGTTAAATTATTTTTTGTCAATTATTCATTGGATTATGTTCTTTAAATGACAAGAGCCTCTAAATGACGTATGGTCTCTAAATGACAAGAGAACAGTACTTGTCAGGTCTGACTACAATGTAAAATCTAAAACTATTCAGTTCATAATAATGTAGTAACAATAATGAATGATGAATAATGAATAATAATGAACATAATAATGTGAAATGTTGTGCTTTCAGACTTGTTCAATATACTGATCAGTTTTTACATCTCTGCAATTTACTTTATTATAAGCATATTACATATTCCTTTTTTAGATGGAAGATGTGGATCTCGGAAGACTGGTGAATCATTTGACACTTCATCAGAGAGTGCAGAAGATTATATTGCAGATACCACTTCTGAAAATGACAGTGAAACCAGCACTGTACTCAGACCAAGGACAAAACATCAGTCTGTTAATATGCTAGATCAGAGGTCACCAACAGGCGGACCGCGGTCCGGATCCGGACCCGAACGCAGTCCTGTCCGGACCCAATCTCATTCCTGATTAACTGGATACGGACCCAAATGCCATCCCATCCGGACCCAGAATAAATTGTTAAAAATATTTCTTAATTTTGACGGGAGAATTAATTTTAAACCGGAGCATTTATTTCAGCTCTATTGAAAAAAACACTCCGTCACGAGTGTTACGTTCGCCAAACCCCCCACACAACAACTTACGTTCGCCACCCCCCATCCCGTCTCCCGGACCGCTGGTCAGAGCTATCTGCCAAATTTGGCCCGCGGAACAATATAGTTGATTACCCCTGTGCTAGATGTTTCTGCCTCAATGAGATTTCCTGTCTGTGACACCACAACTTCAGACAATATGACCTTTGACAGTCACAGCATCATTACATCTAATGTCAATGGAACAGAAGAACAAGTCAGTCAACATAAATTACACCATAGTCATCTCTTCTTCTGCTGTTGATGGTATGTATGGATTTACATGTACTTTTGAAGTACTACATCTTTTGTACTATTTTAACTTTCTTGCTTTCAGTGAAGTCCCAGCGTGTAAAAGAGTTTCAGCACTATGTAGTTTGTTAGATAAATAGCTACCTAATGTCTGTATGGGAGACAGTTTGTGGGATCATTTCTTGTCATTACATTGTGTGTACATAGAATGTGCATATCATTAGGGGCATACATATTTATTGACTGGAAGGTACAATGTCAATAACAAAATAACACACACACATCTAGCGACACGTAGACTCAAACAACGACGAGCACAGGACACTGCGCGAACGCACATTAAATAGACAAACCACATACACCTCACGTGATGACGAGACGAGCCACAGGTGAGACAGATGAACACTAGACGTAACCGCACCCACGGAGATCCACAGACGCAGACGAGTAGACACAGACAACATAAACACACGCCCAAAAGGGAGGGGTCGGGGACCGTAACGTGACAGACTCCCCCACCAAGGGCACTACCCGTCCCGGGGTGCCAACAGGACTAAATGCCTCGAACCCACGTCGATGGGCGGATCTGAAGCGCTCAGTCCTGCGTCTGGGAGATGACCACCCTCGGTGTAGAGTCCGCCACGAACAGCCTAGAACACCCTCCCTGGGAAGACCAGGGAAAACACGTTAGACAGACACACTGGGACATTCACGAACACACAAACAGGAACATTCACACACAGAGGCACGAGAGGGAAAAGGGGATTCGGTAAACACACGGGGATAAACACGAACACAAGGACAGACAGACATGTAAACAGAGCCAGGCTTCGCACCTGGAGGAGAGCTGCCAGTGGGGAGAACCCAGGAGCTGCAGGCGCTGCGGTGGGCGGTCTTCTCCCCACCCTCGCTGCAAACCCTCCACTGGGTGCGGTGTGGCTGGCGGATACTCCTGCAGCCCTCTCTGTGAGCACGCTACTGGCTTCTTTGGGAGCCCTTGGGGGGCATGCCGCATGGTAGTTCAGCCGACCCTCTCTCTCTCTCTCTCTCTCTCTCTCTCTCTCTCGTGAACCACTCCAGGGCATCTCCCCTTCTCCTGGTGACCGCCCTCCGGACCTGGCAGTGGGGACGTTGTCCTCGATCTCCATCTCCCCCTCACTGCCAAGGCACCAGCTCATGGGCTCTACCGGGCTCTCACCCCGGGAGTAGTCCATAGCGCTTGCCTCAAAGTATTCAGGGGAAACGCCCACCTCAGGACTGTTCCTCCCCTTCACGGTCCCGGCGGAGTGCTCCGAGGGGGGCGGACTCTCTTCCTCCTCCATGTATAGCTCACTGTCCATGCACTCTGAGCCACCCGAGCACACGGAAAGAGGATGGTCCTCCTCCTCTTCTTCCTCCTCACCGTAATCTACGGTGGGGGCGGAGCACACGAAGGGGGGATAGTCCTCGCCTTCTTCCTCCTCCTCGCCTTCCGATTCCTCGTCCTCGAGCTCACTCTCCGGGGTCTTAGTGGTAGAGCAGAGCTCGGCGACACCCAACCTCAGTGGCGAGAGGTCTCGGGAAGGAGAGGGGTGTCGCTCCCTCCACATCCGTTCTGCGGCTTCGCGATAATAGTCCGCCATCTCCACGGTGGAGGTCTCCTGAGCCTGATGCAGCATGAGCGCACATACAGGGTCCTGCTGCATCATCTCGGGAGTCACCGTGGCCTTGCGATGCTGGGCAGGGGAAGAGGCGTGGTGGTGCCTGCTGGGCCTCTTCCCCTTCTTGGCCCTGGTGGCATAGGCTGGCATCTTCGGCTCGTTGTTCTGTGACGTTGGGTGCACAGGCAAGGACGAGGCACGGAGTCCTATTTCCTTTTGCACGAACGTTACGTTTATTCACAAAAAGTGCAGACAGCGCACGTATACCACACACATCTAGCGACACGTAGACTCAAACAACAATGAGCACAGGACACTGCGCGAACGCACAATAAATAGACAAACCACATACACCCCACGTGATGACGAGATGAGCCACAGGTGAGACGGATGATCACAAGACGTAACCACACCCACGGAGATCCACAGACGCAGACGAGTAGACGCAGACAACATAAACACACGCCCAAAAGGGAGGGGTCGAGGACCATAACGTGACAAATATACATAAATTCAACAGTTCAGTAATATATAGATCTTATGTACAGTAAACTTTTTCCTCATTCTATTTTTACAAATGTTACAAGTTAATGCACTGATTAATTCCAGTGATGCACCAATTGTGTATTCAGCATTACAGTACATATGAAATGTCTTTGTAAAAAATATTTGTATAGAATCATTTGCAGTAGAGACACTGCCTCCTCCTGAGAGAAATGAAAGGCAGATGCCAGTATGCCATTCATACTTTTTTCCTCAACAAGTTGCAAATCTCTCAATTGCTCTGCTCATTAAACCAACCATTAAATCACAATAACCATGTGAGCTCTTAAACCAGACATTTTCTTAGCAGTGTATGATGTAATGGTCATAAATCTTGGGTTTTTTCTAGGAAAAGCCCATATGCTACTGTATATGGAGATGGGCGTAATATATATCATACATATACATATCCCAGTGTGTGAAGGGGGGATACCCATAACCAATGAAGCTTAAAGGATGGACCCTAAGAAGCCAATAAGGCTTATGGGAGGTCCTATGTTTTCCAAAAAAGGTGGCATCACATTTAAGGACAATGGTAAACCCAATAGGTTATATAATGGAAACTCTCAGAAAAGGTGTAGACTAAAAACAAAGTGATATGATTGGTCACTTTCACTTTTTGGATGAGGATAAAAGGGACTACAAAGAGGAGCAAGCCAGTTGTTCTTGAGGCAACTCCTTTGTTGGTACCCTGTGTGGTTGCAATAAAGTATTTCTTATTTTCTCTTTTTCACTTTCCTGTGTCCAAGTGTTGTTTCTTCACAGGCCTGACAAAATGTGTTTTTTGCCATGACATTTCTATTTTTTAGATGTTTCCATCAGTCCCAGGTTTGAGTGTTTTGTTACAAAACTGTGGCAAAAAAGTGGCAAAAACACAAATGAGGTGCTTATGAGGTTTAAAAAAAATGTTTAACAGCAAATTGTTATTATTATATTGTTTAGTAGCAAATTATGAATATACTAATATAAGATGGAAATTCCAGCACACTCTTCCTAATCATTTCAGTTTCAAATCTGTTTTTCTGACCACTTTAGGGCAAAGCTGTCTAGAAGAAAACACCCTGGCAGCAACAGGCAGTGGAAGGCAGTGGAAAGCCACATGAATCGGTTAATCAAATCTTGTATTGTACCAGCAAAGAGTGACTGTGAGAAATGTTTGAGAGCAGAACCAGAAGCTCTAAAGAACCGGAACAGGCAGAATTGTTAATTTTATGTGTATAATCATATTATAGTCTACAAAAGAAAATTACAATTTAAGTAGTGTGAAGTGTGAAATGGTATGAAGTTTTTATTTTATTTTGACATGTCCCATCAAAAGATTAGCATTTTTCATAAAGGTTATTTTCATTTGAACAGTTTCAGTTTTGCCAATAACAAAAAAAAGGAAACATGTGACTTTTTTTTTGAGTAAAACTTTTTTTAGTTAAACTTGATGTGAGTTTCTTTTTTTATTTGATTTGTTGAATTTATTTATGAAGTTGAACTAAAACTGCAATTTAAATTGTAAGTGTAATGTCATGGTGTTAAATTAGTAGTTTTATTATAGTAGTGTTTAACTGCTAGGTGGCTGACTGATTAGAGGTGTGCATTTGCACATTAACTAAAAACCTAATCTAAAAAGCCCTATCCGGACGGGATTAGTTTTTCAGGGGGACGTCTGTGAAAAATATTTCACCCTTGTACTCAGTGATAAAACTCTTGCATCCGGACAGCAATTGAAAAAACAGGAGGACCCGCGAGTTTTTGGCTTTCTCGGTCACATGACATCGCCTTGTCACGTGATAGCATGTTTAATAATGTCACACTGCCAACTCTGATGATTCCTTTTTAACTTTTAACTTTACTACTGTTCAGTTCAGCATTTAAGATCTCCGTTTAAGTTAAGCTATTTTGTTAAACCAATACAGAAAACACATTATAAAAAATCGCTAATGAATGTAAATAGCTAAATAAATCCGTTAAATAAAATAAATCCATTAAAAAATCCAGTAAATCCATTTTCGCTCGCCGCTGTCTTTACGTGGATCTCCGTGAAAACGCGCGCCCAACGTGTAACTACGGTGCGTGGCAGTGGACATATAGCTGTTTTATTAAACGCGAGGTGATGTCTGCATGTATAAACTCAGACATGTGGATCCGGACGGGACTAAAATTACCAGACGACCACGGAGTACAGCGAAAAACAGTAGGTAATTCCGCCTGTAATTTTCTCTGAGGACGTCTGAGAAAAACACGGACATGCTCGTTCCGGACGGGATTAAAATCACAGAGGACCCCCCGTAAAAGAGAAAATTACCCCAGGACCCCCTGAGAAACTAATCCCGTCCGGATAGGGCTAAATTTAAAAAACTGAGTTATTAATGATGTACTACTACAGTATCTAATTCTTGGTATAAATATGTCATTAGTAATGATCCTATTGTTGCAAGGTCCCCACTAATCAAATAGGAAGTGTGTAAATTATGCAAAAAATATGTAAATTAGGTCCCCATGAACCACGTCAAATTGTTTTTTCACAAGTCCCCATATGACACGGTCCAACCATTACATCGTCAAATCTGAAGTTTCAAGCCGTGTATACGCTTAACAACCACTAGTTGGTGTACTTGATTTTTTTCAAACCTCTACAACCTTTAGAAAGGGTGGTCCCCACAAGTGATGACCAGAAAGTTGGTCCCCATCCAACATAAAAACCAGTATGTGTGTGTGTGTGTGTGTGTGTGTGTGTATGTATGTGTGTGTGTGGGTGTGTATGTGTGTGTACATGAAGGTTTGAGTATTTGTATATATTAGTACTAGTATATTATTATTCGTAGTATATATTAGTATATTATTAGTATATTTTACAAGGTCTGTTTGAGAGATCAAGACCCTCAGACTGAAATTTGACCCAACGCCCATACCAGACGCATTGACCCAACACCCACACTATACACACACATACAATTGATGTTTCTCCTGGTCTCCGATACCGAGTGTGGAGTTCTGTGTGTGAGGGCAGTTGTACATCATTTGTACAGCTCACGTTGATCAACCCTCGGTCAGTTCCCACACATAAGCAGACTAATGAATCCGTGCTAACTACAATGATGCAGATTCTTGATAGTTGCTAGCACTAGCTACTTGGTCACATTCACAGGAGTGTTGGGTATAGCACTTCCTATAAAGCTCATTGAAGTGCTCAGTTTTGCTCACTGTTAGAATAACCCTAAAAATGGTTTCCTCCATTCCAAGGACTTGAGGCCATTTCATACTGCACTGGGCCTGCTTACAACCTCAGGTCCTGGAACTTACATGTGATTTGTGGATCTCAGACTAGGTCCCGCCCCTCCCCTCCAAATTAACCCTCCCTCCTTCTTCCACCCCTGCACCACTGTTGCTGTTCTCATACTGTATTAGAGGTTCAGTTTCACAATGGGAGGGAATAGAAGCACACCGTGGGGAAAGTAATCAAGGTTAAAGCTAACTTGGCTAAAAAGACTAAAACAAATGATAAGTAAACTTTATGGCAAGCTCTTATATTGTGTTGAACCACAGAGCCAGTCTGGCATGGCTCACAGTTCCTCTGCGGAGGGTTTTAGTCTCCCAGGTTTTCTTTAGCTGCATTTAAGGTGTGTACATGTTAGACGTGGCAATCAGAGGAGAAGCAGTAATGGCTGAAGATGTTAAGGTGCACCTTTCATGCTGTGCAAACAAAGCGTTTTGTTTCTGGCACCTGTATAAATGTGCAGAACAGGGTGCTAGCTTAGATTCTGGATGGATGGCTAAAAAAAACAAGCAATATAAAACTCAAATAAATGACAGACATTGATATGATCTAATAAAGTCATTGGCTATGCACAGTTCTTCTGACCCCTGTGGTGTGAGTTAACCAGTTTTTTGCACCCAGCTTTTGGGACGATGCCACAGTGCATAGTGATTTGTGTTTCAGCGTATCTGTTGATAATCAAATCAGGTGTCGTAGCCAAGAAGACACCATTAGATTACTGGGGGACCCTTGTTTACACACTCTGACCCGATACCGGAACATCCTCTGGAGTATGACATCCTCACAGTAGTCTGTTTCCCATCCGCTTCTCGAGAGCAGCCAGTCTCCTGTGTGTATGTCATAGTGAGAATGATACATGCAGTCATCTGTGTAAGAGTGTATTGTTCAGGGCTTTTATGTACTTTAAACTGCTCTCTGAAATGATTACTCAGAACTCATTTTGGAGGTTGTGTGTGGGGCACATATAGCTGCAGGCTATGGGCCTGTGGTTTGTACACACTCTTAATTTTCACTTTCACCTCCACCCACTCCCACCATTCATCACTCTCTTATTTGCTTTTGCAAATTACAGAGAGGAACAAGAGGAGGAGCTTGAGTGTGCTTGACTTGGGTGCTGGACGAAATCATAGAACTTGTGTTTAGAATTTTGTCCTGCGCACCAAATAACATTTCTCAGCCTACATGTTGTACAGTATACAATTACATAGGTTGAAATGTAAATATTCATGCTTATTGATAAAATGATTATATCAAGTTTATTCATTTTTTAATTGTCTGTAACCCTTGGCAATGCACAGTGGATGTTAATAAGACAGAAGAATGATCCTAGGTCTGGCCCTCACACACACACACACACACACACACACACACACACACACACACACACACACACACACACACACACAGCTGTTCATTTTTGAGAGCAGTAACCCTGGTTAGATTCCACTCACACACAAGCATTCTTAAAAACTCAACAAGCTCAACTCAAAATCAGTTTGATTTGAACTGAAAAGTAATAAGGTTGTAAAGAAAAGAATAAAAAAGTAAAGATGTACGGAGCTATATTGGTTCAAGCAGAGTTTGACACATGTCTCATTGTGAATTGGGCTGTTTCTGGTTTATTCCATAGGATTTTGTCATGGCTTCCAAAAGACTGTTGGAAAGAGAGAAGGAGAGAGAGAGAGTAAAAAAGAGGGAGGGAGGAGGAGGAGGAACAACTTTCCATGATTTTTTTTTCAGAATTCTGTGTCAAGAACTGCAGCTCACTCATTACAGCTCACCCTCACACCTAGAGACTTCATATAAAATGCATAAATACAAGCAAATTGTATTTATTTACCAACACACTAATAAAACTTAAGGAAGGAATGATGTGGTTAAAAAAATATTTAAGCTTACCAGCTTACTACAATACAAATATATAGTTGAGTAGATAGGTAGTTTGCTAAACTGAAGGATGAACATATGGATGCATGAATGCTTGGATAGATGAATGGTATTTACTCTTGTTTATGCTACTTTCATGTATATATACACTTTCTGTTCCACATAATTATTGTGGAATGGACCATGACACTAAAAAAATCCTCTCAAGTTACATTATAATCTACATATATCCATAAGTCATACAACTACATTTCCCAGAACACAATGGACCCTTTGTTTACTGATTCTGCTTTTGGAACATTTCATCTCATAAAAGGAGGAATGATTCCAGAATGTCTCTGACTGACTCAGTGTTCTGGAACACTAGTGCACGTGTTAGGCAGACTTGCAGGACTTTCTTCTTCTGCTCTCTCTCCGTTTCTACACACATTCCTTAGTTCATCTTTACGGTTAAGATGATGATGATGATGATGATGGGTGTGTGTGTGTGTGTGTGTGTGTGTGTGTGTGTGTGTGTGTGTGTGTGTGTGTGTGTGTGTGTGCGTATCTACCCAACCACGGTAGCAAAATCATTCCTTCATTCCTAGACATGGCAATCACCTTGAACATAATGAACAGTCTAGACTCATGGCAGAATTTGTGAGTCAGGATGATGAATGGAAAGATCTGTACGTATCCTGGTCCTCAGTCATAAGATGTACAGTTCCCTGTCTGCATCCTTTTTCCTAATGTATATGTGGAACATGGTTATCATCTGTTCATTTCTTCTGTTCTCTCTCAGAGAACTTTCTTAGTTCTCATAGATTCTTTCTTAGTCTTATTTTCTCAGTCTGTCATTGTGTCCATGTTTTTATTGCTGCTTTTCCCTCTTATTTTTTACCAGTTGTCTGTTGTGCAGTCCCTTTTCTCTCCCTCTCTCTGTCTTTCTCTCTTTTTCTCTGGCCTGGATTAGGTTGTGCAGAATCACCTAATCTGGCTCATTCATGACCAATAATCATAACTGGTGTCCTGAAATGGTTCCATGTGTAGTATCTTAATATTTTTTTCAGAAAAGTTCCATTTATTAAAAAAATAATAATGTGGTGGAGCAAGCTCCTGCAAAAATATACTAGTAGTGTAATTAAATTTCCCAATAACGTAGTTAAGGCCCTCATGCTTAAAACTGGATCCTTCTTTGTTTAAGTCACTATTTAATCATCTTTCCAAAGTACAGTTGTCACGGTGACAGCTGCGGACCCCTCCTTGTGGGCGTGTCGTTACGTTGTCTACGTGTAGTTATGTCCATGTTTGTTGTTCCGTAGGTGTGGGTTGTTTGTGTTCGTTAGTCTCACCTGTGCCTTGTGTCGTGATTACGTGGGTATGTGTTCTACACTTATTTAATGTGCGTTCGCGCAATGTCTTGTACTCGTCTGTGTCTGAGGAACATGCCTTGTGCGTGTGTGTGTGGAGTGCTTGCGCTATACGCGCCACACTTTATTCGTTGTTCATCACAAATAAACGTTGTATGTTGAAGTTGCCTGCTTGTCGTGCCTGCCTTCTCCTCCCGTAACAACAGTCCTATAATCTGATATAAAGATCATAGAGAGATCAATGAAAAAATCCAGTGGTAACAAAAATGGTGCAAAATCTGTGGATCAAGGTTCCCATGTGTTGTAGAACATCATCAAACAGTAGAATAGGAATCAAAGTGAACAGTCTCTCTCCCATTGGGAGTGTCTCTCCAGTGGAGAGTCTCTCTCCCATATAATTCTGGCCTGTGGGTCACAGACGTTCTAAGATATTGCTGATCATGCTGCAGCATGAATGTAGGCAAGCCAGTCTAAACCAAACACATATAAACATTGGTGATTCAGTAATGGAACAGTTTGAAATGTGTTCTGCACATGTTCTCTCTCTCACTCAATCTCTCTTCTTTCTGTACATTTGACTGCTTGAGATCTTCATAAAGCCTTATGATGTGTGTTTAAAGCATTCATGAAATCCCTGTTGGTGCACTGGCAAGTATTGTTAGATGCAGCTGTGTCTAAACAGTCTGGATTGTTTTCAATCCATTGTTCATGGATATTTGCCCATTCTTATTATTTAAGGAGAAACTTGGGAATGCAGTGAAGCTGCTTCCATCTGAATGACTGTCAGCTTAGACAGTAACACCGTACGTCCTTAAGAAACAGGTCAACAGGGCGTAGTTTTTTAAAGCTGTTTTGAAACACTCCTGTTTTGAAATACTTCTGTTATTTCATGCTGAAATCTTATTCCCTCTAAAATCCTACAATCATAAAGAAAATTTTATATATATATATTGAATACACCTCTCATTTAATCATATTCCCTCTAAATTTCTGCAATCATGAGGAAAAGATATGAGGCATTTGCACATACACCTGTTGTCTATTATTAATTTCCTCCCCTTAAATACTCACAGGTCCTGCTGTTCCGTGCTGTGTATTCCTTGAGCCTGCCCCAGCCTGCTGCACTCCCTGAACACGTAGTTTAAAGTACTCTCTTTGCTAAGTTTGTGACTATTTAATGCTATGGCACTTTGAGTCGTCAATGTAGCACCTATTTTCTCCATTGTTTGCTGGTGAGCTGTTGTTGCTTCATTGTGGACATTAAAGGCCTAACAGCTCCCATCTCGCCTCTTGCTGCTTCCATTTTGTCACACGTGATTTCCTCATCTCAAACAATTTATTGAAATAAAAGCCTAGTGGTAGTTATACCCCAACAAAAACCACCAATGTCTCAAAAATATGTCAAATACCCATGACCATCATATATAGCTTTAAAATGACATCTCATGTTGTTCACAAGTTGACTTATTGTCCGCTGAGGCAGACCATTCCATTTGAGGTACCCCATTCAATCAATCAAAATGTATTTATATAGCGCTTTTTACAACAGTTGTTGTCACAAAGTAGCTTTACAGTTGAGAGGAAGCAAGACTCAGGGGGGGAACCCATCCTCCTCTGGCTGACGCCGATCACCATAAGATAGAAAAACAAAGAAAAAATGGGAAGGATAAATAAATCTCATCTTTGTGTGTATTTATCAGAGGTGGAAAGAGTACTGAAAATTTGTAATTGGGTAAAAGTATCATTACTTTGCCTAAAATCTACTCAGAGTAAAAGTAAAATTACCCATCTCAAAATCTACTGGAGTAAAAGTACAAAATTACTTCGTTTAAAATGTAATTTGGGTAAAAGTTACTTAGTTACTTTCAGTTATTTAATGCATGGATGAATCATGAACCAAATTCAGCACAAGTTGTTTTAATCGATTTCAAAGTGTATTTAAGTGCACATCCACACTTGCAAAAAGATCAGCTGGGCTCAGGAACATACTTCCGCACAGCACAAGGACAGTCACAACTTGTACCATAAAGTGCAAACAATTTTCAGTCCTATTGTCCAACGGACAACACTATGATAAGAATAAAGAAATTTAAATTACAAATTATTCAAAAAACAAAATGCACACAAAATTAAGTGCCCACAAGATGCCACAAATCAAACTAAAATGCAACAGGATTCCACTACTCACAATAAAATACCCACAGGATCCCACATAAAAAATAAAAAAAATGCTCATAGGACTTACTTTAAAAGTAAGTGCTCACATGATCCAACTTTTCAAAATACAGTGCCCACCGGATCCCACTATTCACAATAAAATGCCCACAGGTTGCCACAACTCAAAATAAAATATAAAATGACCACAGGATCCCACATCTCAAAATAAAACAAAATGCGCACAGGATTCCACTATTTAAAATGCTCACAGGATCCAACTATTCAAAATACAGTGCCCACAGGATTCCACTTTTCACAATAAAATGTCCACAGGATCCCACAGAACCTGATAGATAGAAGATTTAAAGATAGAACAATCTCATCCTTTTGGAAAAAAAGTGCACAACATTATGACCTGATTATGAGACAATGGAAAGGCGCGTGCAAGGCAAGGCCATGCAATTGGCCTTCAGTTCTGGGACTCAGAAGTTTAAATTTCTGCCTGCATTTAATTTTTCACCATCAATATTTTTTTTACTCAGTAATGTGAGGGCGTTCAAATGTAGTGAAGTAAAACTACTTGGGTCAAAATGTCCTCAAGTAAAAGTAAAAATGACATATTTAAAAAAATTACAAATTACTCATAAAAAGTACTCAATTACAGTAATGTGAGTAAATGTAATTAGTTACTTTCCACCCCTGGTATTTATATACATGAATTCTCTATGTAATTCCTATTCAGTCCTTAACATCTTGATGGTTGGTAATGGTAGTCATGGCAGAGGAGAATACAGGGCGATGGGAGAGGCCAGGGTAGTGGGTTTATCCTTCATCCACACTGGTTATTAAGGGCAATGGGTTGATCTTTCATCATACCTGGTTAGGCAGGAGGTTGCTGGCCGAGGATGGATCTCGGGAAAGGCTCGTCTCTCCTCATATCAGTGTTCCTCAGGTAGACAGGCAGCCATGTGGAAAAAATAAAACAGGGGAAATTAGCTCTGTATGAGGTCATATGCGGGACAGATGAAATTTAAACATTTCTGGAGTGTGGCAGCAACTTCGACATTAAATTAAATTATTACAGCCTAGCTAAAAAGGCAGAACCAGAAGGTAACACAGATTTAGGAGCATTCTGAGACATTGGGATCCATCCACTGCACTCAACAAACTTGAGTGACCATGTGCAGTGACAGGATGACAGAACCAGCGCCCCAGTTAAAACCCTTCACCTATGAACCCCTGGATCTGTACCTTTATCTAAGGGGCAGATAGGACTGGTCTGATATGATCGAATTTTCTAGTTCTAGTCAGAACTCTGGCATCGGCATTTTGAACTATTTGAAGTTTATTTAGATTCCTATAAGAGTATTGTGAAAGTAATAAATTACTGTAGTCTAGTCTGGAGCTAACAAAAGCATGTACCAATTTTTCTGCATCATGCTGTGATAATACATTTTTTAACTTGGCAATGTTGTGGAGATGTAGAAAAGCTATCTGAGTAGTATTATCTATGTATTTATCAAATGATAGGTCAGAGTTGAGTATGACCCCAAGATTTTTGGCTACTGTGCCAGGCGAAATGGGGTGATTTATAACATTAAGCATTAGATCTGGTATTTTCTGTCTTGCGGACTTTGGGCCCAGAAGGAGAATTCAGTTTTGTCCTCATTAAGTTGGAGGATGTTTAGAGACATCCAGCATTTAACATCTCTTATGAAGGCCTCAATTTTTCCTAAACTGTTGAGTGTCATCTACATAGCAGTGAAAGTTGACACCATGTTTGTTTATAATTATGTCCAATGGTAGCATATATAATGTAAATAATAGTTGGCCTAAGATGGAGCCAGGCACAGACCAGACCGGGGAAAGAAGACCACGCCCCTGGAGCAGAGCCCCGCCGCCACAGCGCATCGTGTGGTCAGTACCTGCCCCGTGGAAGAAGACCTCCCTCCGCTGATCCTACCAGCCACTCCCCGTAGGCTCCCAAATAATTTTTGGGGGGGGGAGTACTAGCCACTCATCCAAAGAGTGGCCGGCTGTGACCCGTGACGACGTCAGCATGGCGGCTCCGCCCCCCGAGGACGTCAGTGTGGCGGACACGCCCCCCATGGACGTCAGTGTGGCGGACACGCCCCCCGAGGACGTCAGTGTGGCAGACACGCCCCCCGAGGACGTCAGTGTGGCAGACACGCCCCCGAGGACGTCAGTGTGGCAGACACGCCCCCGAGGACGTCTGTACGGCGGCTCCGCCTCCCGAGGGCGTATCGTCACGTCTGCAGCCAATTCCCGCGACCTGGAGGGGGTCGTCCACGCCGGTTCCTGTTCCCGCGACCCAGGAGAGGTCGTCCAAGCCGGCGCCTGTTCCCGCTGCCTGTCTGCCAGCGCCTGTTCCCGCTTCCCGCCTGCCGGACGCACCTGTTCCCGCTGCCCGCCTGCCGGCCGCGCCTGTTCCCGCTGCCAGCCACACCTGTCCCCCAGGAGACTGTGCTGCTCACGTGTGGGCTTGGACTGAATGTGTTGTCTGCTCCGCCCTGTGTTCCTGGCGTCGTCTCTGTCCCGGTCCCCATGTCTGTTCCCCAAGTTATGACCCACTTTGTTCCTGTCCCAGTCTCAGTCGTCCAAGTCGTGTTTGCCTCCGTGTATGCCTCTGCCCTGTCCCCTGGCCCCACTCCCGTGTCTGATCCCAGTCCTGTCCTGTCCTGTCCTGCTCCTGTGCCTCGCCCTGGCCCTGTCCGGTCTCCTTGTGTCCCCTGTCCTGCCCAGTCCCTGCCCTGCTCTTGGCCAGTCCCCTGTTCTTCGGTCCCTGCCATGCCCCGGTCTCAGTGTCCTGCTTTGTCCTGTCCTGTCCCTGCAGTCTGTCCCGTAGCGTCCTGTCCTGTGTCCCATGTCCCTCGCCGTGCCCCGTGGTTCCCTGTCCTGTCCTAGTCGGTGTCCCTGTCCTGTCTGCCCTTGCGTGCTCCGGAGTGGCACGCTTTGAGGGGGGGGTACTGTCACGTAGGGCTACGCCCCCTCTCCTAGCTGTCACTCCGGGTTCCCTCATGCCTGTGTTTCTTGCCTGTTTATCCCGCCCTGCTCATTTGTTTTGGTAATTCCCATTGTCTGCCACGCCCCTGTCGTCATTGTTATCACCTGTTCCCAGTTAAGTTCTGTGTATATTACTTCCTGTGTCTCTCATGTCTGTATCGGTTGTTTTGTTCAGTGTTTGTCCATGCTTCCTGGTGTGTAAGTTCTTCTTGTTTTGCTGCTCTGTGATCTATATCTGGTTATTCTAGTTTGTATGCGTTTTCTCCGTGTTTTGTTTTGAGTATTCGGTCGTTGTCTTAGTACCCTGTTTATTTCCTTGCGTCGTCATGCCTGTTTATATTTCGTGTATGGACTGCCCTCCCGATATGACCCGTGCCTGTTACAATGACCACGAATATGGAATGCCCTTGAATAAATCTCGCTCTTCTCAGCGTTTGTGTCCGCCTCCGTGTTCTGCTCCGCGCAGAACGTTACATCTACAAACTAATAGTGATTAGTTAAGTAAGAATTAAACCATGAAAGGGCTGTGCCTGAGATTCCAACCCAGCTTTCTAACCATTCTAGCAAGATCCTGTGATCTATTGTGTTGAAAGCTGCACTAAGATCCAGAAGCACTAGTGGAGATACATAGCCTTGATCTGAGGCGAGGAGGAGATCATTTGTTACTTTAACTAGGGCTGTTTCAGTACTGTGGTGGGGCCTAAATTCAGAACTTTTCAAATATGTGATTCCCATGCAGATATGAGCATAATTGCTGGGCTACAGCTTTTTCTATGATCTTCGATATAAATGATATAATCAAAATGGGTCTATAATTAGATAGTACAGTTGGATTAAGATTTGGTTTCTTGTCGGGGTGACCTGCAATAGTCGCTGATTCGACAGTCGACTATACCCCCTAGTCGACTATGGACGTCATAGTCGAATGTACCATTCAAACTGCATGTGGGTGCCCAAGGATGCTGCTCAGAATTAGTTGTTACATGAAATGTCTTTGTTTTTGTTATATATAGCCTTTTGTCAAATAAAATCATCCTAATTTCTGTTAATAAATATTTTTAAATTATGTGTGTGCATTAACAATATGCATCTTCCTTACTATACATTAATAAATCACACCCTACAATTGCACAATCCAAATGAGCAGAGCTGAATACGCTACAGGATCGTCAGCATCTGCCGAAATTATAATGTCTACTAAAAAAACTTCAAAAGTATTTTGAAAAAGATAAAGATGAATCAAACAAAGTAAATTGCAAGTTATGTCATCAACGTCCTTCATTTCGCAAAGGGAAAATCTGACGAATCAGAATGAAAATCCTTAGTTGAATACACCTCTAGTTTCTTGATCAGAGGTTTAATAACTGCTAATTTACAGGATTTGGGTATGTGACCTATTGTAATGGATGAGCTAACTACTGTTAGAAGAGGTTCAGTCACAACTGGTAATAGCTCTTTTAATAATTTTGAGGGAACCAAGTACAGTGTGCAAGTAGTACAATTTAATGATGAAATTATTTTCTCCAATTCTGATTGTGGGAGTTGATGAAAAGCTTCAAGCGTTTCTAGGGCCGGAGTGGGCCCCTTTTTTCAGCCCGGGAGTTTCATGCCCAAATCCGGCCCAAAATTATTTTTACCTCCCAGTCGGCCCAAACTAGAGATTGACACGAGTCGGCCCATTGGGAATCCTCCCGAATCTCCCGATTAGCCATTCTCCTAATGCAAAATTTAGTTCAATATCGATAAATAATGTTTCATTTTATTTATTCTGTAAAGCACTTTGAGTACTTTGACAACTCTCCCCATGTTACAACCATACCTGGTCTCCCCTATATTTAAAAAATGTGATTGTTAAAAAGATTTAGATTTTTTTTTATTTCACAGCCCTCCTTTATCTTTTAGAACAAAATATAGCAGATGTTCTACTGAAAGAAGAGAATATTGTAACCAGAAAAAATGTCAGTTTTGTAAGTAAAATACTTTTTGGAGAAAAATACAGATACAAAATTTATCTGGAAAACATTTGTGTGTGTGCATGCTTTTTAAAATTGTATTTCTTCATTCAACAGTTTAAGCTATTATACATCAGAAGTGTCATAACAGCCATTACAACTATTATATACAAATAAGTGATTTGCAACTACAGTGTCACTCAAATATTTGGGACTTGACTTGGACTTGAGACCAAAGACTTGAGACTTGACTTGGACTTGCAAAAAATGACTTGTGAGCATCTCTGCCTCTAACCCCTCCTCCTGATCCAACCATCTCCTCTGGGTTCGTCTCCACTTGGGCTCATCCCTGTTTCTATAGACCTCATGTTGGGTAAGGTCCTCTCGTACCAACGCATTACAGTCTGCATTGAATACAGGCTGTAAGCAGGTGCAGGATGTTGAGGAGGGGATTAGTGTTAGTTCAGTTTGAGGTATATGTGGTAACACCTCACTCGTATTTGTAGCACATATATGTTACCACTTCCTGTCACAGGGAGCGGCTTTTAGTTTTGTTCATTTTTTAGATTAGTTTTCAGTGCAAAGGCCAGTTAAAAAAGCTGTAAATTAATATTACTAGAATATTTAATAGAAATCATCATATAACCACCATTCTAAGGACCATCTCTTTATTCGTCTCACAGCCAATGTTCAGTACTTCTGCCCCTTGATGTTGGGTAGATATCAGGAGTCATTAAATGTGAAAGTGCCGTATTTGTCAATTGTGATTTCCACCTCAATTAAAGTTTGCCTGGGGAGAAGTTGGGGTTGCTCAAGGGCACCTCAGTCATGGCCTCAGGCCTGGGAATCAAACACACAACCCTCTGGTGACAAGACCAGTTCCCTAACCACCAGACAATGACCATGATCAGACATCTTAAAGCTGCTCTCCCAGAATGACTGCCATGATGTTACATGTCTTAACCACAATATGGTGTACAATTACAATTATAATTGTAAAGGTGCTTTGTGACAATGTGTTGTAAAAACACATTGTAAAAAAACCCAACATCACAAATAATACACCACTTTTAATACATCATTGTCTTTATTACAAACTGATTGTGCCAGACTATATACAAAGAACACATTTTGATATGGTTGTCAGTTCCCAGGCAGTACGATACCCACAGAACTTCCTGTTTGTTGTCTTGCAGGTGATGTGAAACTTCTGAAGCCTGAGTGGTTAAGTGCTTGGCTGTGGCTATGACGTAAGCAAAACACTTGTGTTAAAATTCACACTGATCTCCATGCTAAAATGTTTGTTCACCTTCTGGTTTATCTGCCTTTATAGTACACATTACATGATCTGAAAATGTGGAATTTCCCTTTAAGTATATTAAAAAAAAATGATCGCTATCGGATCATATTCATCCTTATCGGACTTATTATTTCAGCAAAATTTATTGAGCAAGATTTTGAGTGTCCTTGTGAAAAACGGTTTAGATGGATCATTTTCACCTTGTACCTAGTAACTCCTGCGACAATTGCCTGTACAGTCACGTTTTACCTCTCATCAATACGAAAGACTGGACATTCAAGAACAGACGGACAAAATCATCAAAATCGCTCCTCTGTTTACATAAGTAGAATTGTGTTTAGTCTTTTTTCAAGTTTAATTTGGGCAGCTCTGTTTTTCAGTGATGGGAGATATATTGCTTGTTTACATACTGAATTAAATAGCGAATATGCTGACAGCAGTCCTATCCCTTCATGGGAATGGTGTGACAAGAACCGAACGCTGACCGCCGGCCAACACAAAGCTTATGCCTGGTTCTTTTACTCTAAGGTAAGATACTAACAGCTCAATCTACCTAGAGGTGCTTAATTTTGCTAATACTTGTTCATCAAAAGGCAAGTGCAGTTATTACATTTACATTTTTAAGGTAAGTTACTTACAAGTTAAATCTTATAGAACTATCTAGAACTATCTAATCATTTAGAAATATTCTCAAGTCCAATGGCACATTTATTTCTATATGCACAGTATGCTTTTAATGATGTTCTCTATGAAAGCATTAATCATTCATAGTAATCACAATGTGGAAAAAGGTATAGGCTCCCATAATATGACCTTCTTGGGGACATTACAGTACAATCTGCACAGTAACCAATGAAGTCTTTTATTCCAGATTGGAGGTTTTTCTGTCATGCTGATGCTGTCACTTTTGGCGCTATTTCTAAAATGCTGCCATCCATACTGCCATCCCTGCTGCCCTGAATGTTGCCAGTGCTCAACATTATGTGAAGAATGCTGTGATGAATGCTGCGAAAAATTCAACGAAGTGAACGAAGCCCACAGTCCTGTGAATGTAGAAGAGTCTGAGATGTAGGGGAGAACAAATCACCAAATCTTGTTCATACAGGTTCTTCTCAGTGATTTCGTTAGATTGATAGTGTACAAATCCAGATTGGAAGAAACCAGACCTGGCTATGAATTTATTTCAGGTCACAACTGGGTGTATGTTCCTTGGTGATGATGAAATACTGATGAAATTTTGTACTTTCTTCCTATGTAAACTACATTGGAACATACAAATTCTTATAGATTAGCTTTATTTTTCCTGATTGTTAAATAACAAATAGGATTTGTGTGATTCCTAGAGTAATTGTAATGCATATAACCTGCATAAGAAACAACAGTAACTTACTGAGTCAAAGCACCTCTTTGAGCTGTGGTAACCGTGAAATTTACATTTGCATTTCCAGTTAGCTTCTTATCAAAGCTGCAGAACATCTCACTGAGCTTTTCAGGATTTTAGTTTGCCTTTAAACATTTAATAGTATTTCAGGATTTAAACAGTAACATATTATATATTTTAACATGTAAAACAGCGGTTAAGATAATTTTTATTTCATGTATAGCTAGCTAGAGCTTGGATGTGACTTGGGGATTCTTTGTTTAAAATTAAGAATATGTTCTTTCCTCTATTTCCCCCATGTTCAAATCCTGTAATGCTATGACATTTCATACTTAATAGTCATGCATATCTTATTGTTGGCTGTCTGTATGTACATGTTCTCATATACTGATTATGTAAATTGTGAATGTCCTTTATTTTGACATGCTGGATGTGAAAGAAAATAAAGAGGGAGCTTAACTTCCGTTAAGAGAGTTCCGGTGAAAGAAAGCCAATGGTGGTCGTGTGTTACTTTCCCTCCGTATCAACGTGAAAGTTAATCGCATTCAATTGGTTTCCTAACGCAGAATGGCTGCGCAAGCAACAGGTTATGGGCCCAGGAGAGATTTAGGGAGTCAATGGAGCAAACTATGTTTCGACGGGGATGAAAATAATTACGAACTCTGGGAGACGAAGTTCCTAGGTCACATGTGTCAACAAGGGCTGAAAGAGACGATATTGAAACCCCCCAGCGCGGAAGGTAATGCAGATGAAGATAGGGTTAAAAATGAAGAAGCATATGCAGAACTTATCCAATTTTTGGACGATAAGAGCCTCTCATTAATTATGAGAAAAGCGGCTGACGATGGGAGAAAAGCCCTCCGTATATTAAGAGGCCATTATGCAGGGACGGGGAAACCGTATAATTAGCCTGTACTCAGAGCTGACGTCCCTCCAAAAGTTAGCGGCGGAGACTGTAACGGAATATATTATCCGGGTAGAGACCTCCATTACCGTGCTGAGAAATGCGGGAGAGACTCTCAGCGATGGGCTGCTGATTGCCATGATTATGAAAGGCTTACCAGAGGTTTACAAGCCATTCGTCATACATATCACCCAAAGTAACGACGATATAACTTTCGCAGAATTTAAGATAAAAATTCGGAGTTTTGAAGACACCGCGAAATACCAAACCAACTCGGGTGATGATAATGTAATGAAAGTAAATAATATATCACATACAAGAATGGGTCGAGAGAAAAACGTAAGTCTAGAAGTGATATGTTATAACTGCGGTCAAAAGGGACACAAGGGCAGGACGTGTACCAACGAGAGTCGCCGCGCACGAGCAAAATGGTGCAACTACTGTAGGAGTACAAGCCACAGGGAGACGTCATGCCGGCGCAAAGAAAAGACAACGCAAAGAAAGCAAACGATGTAGAAGAGCACACATTTGTTTTCAAGTCAAATGACTTCCAAGGGAGTGGAATCAAGCACAAAGGCCTTATGGTAGATACGGGCAAAACTTCACATATAATTACGGACGCTAGAAAATTTAAGAGTTTTGACAATACATTCCAGCCGGAAAAACATTCAATCGAGTTGGCTGACGGGAGGAGAGCTAGCGGCATAGCACTGAAGAGGGGCGACGTGGAGGTGTGCTTGATAGATCGAGAAGGATGTCTTGTGAACGTGACATTAGCGAAAGCATTGTTTATTCCCACATATCCTCAGGACATTTTCTCAGTTAAAGCTGCTACTACCAATGGAGATCCGTGAATATTCACCAAGGACTTGAACTTATTCACAAGGACGGCACAGCGTTTAACATTGAGGAATACAACAGACTTTATTACCTGAACATTGTTGAGGAAGAGAATAAGGACTGTTGCAATGGGTGCTATGACATCCAAACGTGGCATGAGATTCTTGGCCACTGCAATTATGGTGATGTTTCCAAGTTACAGGACATTGTTGAAGGGATGAAGATCAAAGGTAAAGTTGAAATGTCTAAATTGAACTGTGAGGTTTGTACCCAAGGAAAATTTGCTCAGAGTAGGAATAGAGACCCAGACGTACGAGCAAAAACAGTGCTCGAGCACTGTCCTACACTGACCTAGCAGGCCCGATAGATCCAGTGACAAGAGATGGGTTTAAGTATGCTATAGCTTTTACGGATGACTACTCTAGCTCAGTGTCTATTTCTTAAAGGCTAAGAGTGATACTGTCAAAGCCACTGAACGATTCTTAGCTGACAGCACCGTATGGGACAGTGAAGAGTTTTAGATCTGATAATGGGTCAGAATTCATGGCAGGAGATTTCCAGACTCTGCTTAGAGAGAGGGGCATAAAACATGAGACTTCTGCACCGTATTCGCCGCACCAAAACGGCACGGCGGAGAGGAATTGGCGGACACTTTTCGAGATGGCTAGGTGTATGCTTATAGAAAGCAAGTTACTGAAGGAGTTCTGGACGTATGCGGTAATGACAGCTGCAGCAATTCGCAATAGATGTTTTAATAGTCGTCTAAACCAAACTCCATATTACACGCTAATCGGGAGGAAGCCAGATCTATCAAAGATGAGAGTATTTGGTTCAGAGTGTTACGCTTACAGGCACAACAGAAAGAAGTTAGATCCAAAATGCACCAAGGGAATCTTTGTTGGTTATGATAGGTACAGCCCTGCCTACCTTGTTTATTTTCCAACTACTGGAAAAGTCCTCAAACACAGGCTAGTGAACTTTAAGCCCAAAACAGTCATAGAACAGCAGACACAAACTGACTTGCAAATGACTGAAGCTGATTTCAGATGCGAGAAGCGTAGACCATCAGTACAAAATTCTCAGACTGATGATGAGGTTTCGGTCGAAACTGAAGGGGCATTAACAGGCGCACAAGCGGACACCTTGGTGGAAGGGTGTGATCAAAATTCCCGCTATCCTAAGAGAGATAGGAAGCCTCCCCAATACTTATCAGACTATGTATCTGATGTAGAAAGCAGTGATCAAACACTATATTGACTATTGTTATAGAGTCAGTGACTTGCCTCAAAATTACAGAGAGGCAGTGAGTTCAACAAATGCACATCTGTGGATGGACGCTATGAATGAGGAGATGCATTCTCTCATTGAAAACACATACACATTAACCCCATTGCCAGAAGGTAAACAGGCAGTGGGGGGGTAGATGGGTCTATTCAATTAAAAGTGAAGCTGGCAGATCAAAAACGTACAAAGCAAGGTACGTAGCCAAGGGCTATAGCCAAATAAAGGGTGTATACTACAAGGAAGCGTTTTCACCAACCGCTGACATCACATCAATACGTGCACTGATGCAAATGTCAGCACAATATGATCTTGAGTTACACCAAATAGACGTCAAAACAGCTTATCTACATGCTCCTATAGATTGCGAAGTTTATATGGAGCAACCAGAGGGTTTTGAGGTGAAATCACACACAACGGAAGAATTGGAGTGTAAATTGAATAAGTCGTTGTACGGACTGAAACAGTCCAGTAGGAATTGGAATAAAGTGTTGCATGACCATTTAGTTTAAATTGGATTTGTGCAGAACCCTGTTGACCATTGTGTCTACAGCAGAGAGCATCAAAATGGGAGGGTGATACTGATTCTTTGGGTTGATGATCTTATCATTGCAGCCAGTGATGACAATCAACTCAGGGAAGTAAAGGAAAAGCTGGCTGAAAAATTTAAGATGAAGGATCTAGGGAGACTGAGACATTTTCTGGGCATAGACTTTGATCAAAGCCCAGGGATTGTAAAGATGAACCAGAAAAGACACATATCCAGAATAATAGAAAGATTCGGCATGTCAGACTGCAAGCCAAGAACGACACCAAGTGAACAAAAATGGGACCTAAATTCAAATTGTGATCCAGTCAACAATACACTGTACCGGGAAATAGTGGGTAGTCTTATTTATGTGATGACGTGCACAAGGCCAGATTTAAGTTGGACTGTAAGCAAGCAGTCACAGCATCTTGCAAAACCACACGAACAGCATTTGATTGCAGCTAAACATGTGTTATGATACCTGAATGTAACGGGGGTCCTCAGACGACAGAGGACCCACAGGGTTTTTGTTTGATGGGCTCAGGAGCAAACTCCAAACACAAACAGTGAACTGAGGCCTCCGCGAGGAGCGGGAAACGCAGAAAACAAAAGCAGAGAACAAGTCTCTGAAAATACCAACTAAAAAACACACGGAGGCAACGGCTCGACGTGTCGGTACAAAACTGGCGCAAAAACGAACAAAACAAGGAAACCTAAGAACCAAAAACACACGGAGGCAATAACTCAACGTGTCTGCACAAAACAGGAGCACAAACGAACAAAACAAAGAAACAATGGTACAGGAAGGAAACAGCGAAGGAAAACTTGAGGTAGGCCAGGAAGGGGGCAGGAGAGAGACTCGAAGAGTAACAGGGGAAAGACTAAACAAACGAGAGAGTAACGTACTAGAGAAGAGCAGTATACCGGCTGGCAGTACGAGCGAGAGGCAACGAACAACTCAGCAGTGAGGCACTGCAACTGTGCCTGTTAAATAGGGGAAGGCACAGCTGCAGGTCCTCACCGCTGATTGCGTCTCGTTTGCGCATTCAGTCTAGCACTCCTTCTAGTGGCGACCGGGGGGATGGTTCTGGACCCAGCCCTGACAGACGTGGGTAGAGTGCGCCCTCTTGTGGCGATAGGGGGAACGGTCCTGGGTCCAGCCCTGACACTGAAGGGTACAATTGACTATGAGTTATGCTACAAAAAGAGTGACAAAGGTATAAAGCTGGAAGCTTACAGTGATGCAGACTGGGCATCAGACTTAAATGACAGACGAAGCACAACTGGGTATTGCTTTATCCTGAATAGTGATGGACCTTTGTTTTCTTGGAAATCAAAGAAACAGCCCACAGTTGCCTTGTCTACTTGTGAGGCAGAATACATGGCTCTTGCGGCCACGACCCAAGAGAGTCTGTATCTCAAGCAGCTACTGAAGGGAATGGATTGTAGGCATCATGATGTACCTGTGAAAATAAGACAATGAGGGAACTGATTGAAGACAATCAGGGAACAATAGCTCTTTCCAAAAACCCAGTGTGCCGTCAGAGAAGCAAACACGTTGACATTCGATACCATTTCATTCGGTCAGCACTCAGTGACAACAAAATTACAATCGAGTACTGTCCTACAGAGAAAATGGTTGCTGATGTGATGACAAAACCTGTCACAAAATGTAAAATGGAAAAATTCAAAAATGTTATTTTTGGTTTGTAAATTTGTTAAATATGTACAATGTGACATTCTGTAAAATGAGAACAAGTGGGGGTGTTGGCTGTCTGTATGTACATGTTCTCATATACTGATTATGTAAATTGTGGATGTGAAAGAAAATAAAGAGGGAGCTTAACTTCCGTTAAGAGAGTTCCGGTGAAAGAAAGCTAATGATGGTCGTGTGTTACTTTCCCTCCGTATTAACGTGAAAGTTAATCGCATTCAATCGGTTTCCTAACGCAGAATGGCTGCACAAGCAACACTTATACCTGTGATGGGCAGGGTGAGCGAAACAAAGTGGAAGCGATCACGGCAAGTCTCAGGGAAAAAGGATGGTTTAATTGAAAGTGCGCAAACCAAAAACCCGTGACATAGATCCAAATGAAGGATATAATGACCAGCAGTGAACTGGTACAAAGACAAGACATATATAGACAAACAAACGACCCTCAGTTGAGACGGATCGCGGGCTCCTCCCACCTGAGGGACGCACACAACGTAACAATACAAACAACAACAACAGCCGCTGTGGACAGAGGCGATCGGTAGGGGGCCGCCTCACCGTGACAATACCATTGATGCCTAAATTTCTATATAATTGTTTCAATTCTTTTAGAACTCCATTTTGTTTTGGTAACCTACTGTATAATGTGCTATATAACCTTATAATTGTGTCCTTCAGTGCAGCTGTTTGCAGCAATGCTTTTATAGTTTACCCACAGGAATCATCTTTTGGTGTGCAGGAATATCCACATCCTGTCTCAGCAATGAACAGTCAGGCTACAGTAGAAGTATTAACTTTGTGAAACGTTCTTTGTGAAAAGATATTATTTTAAATGATTTTTGAAAATAATTTTGATGTTTGTTTTTGTTATGGTCTAATGGGTGTAGTGTAATATCCATTCAAATGTATGAATGGAATTGGACACAATTCAGGTTCTAATAATTTATTTAGATGTTTAAGCTATATTAAATTTGCATATATACACATGCAAATGTTGTTCTTAACAATTTCGACAACTTCATCCAAAACTATATAAGAAAAAATAAAATAAAAAAATCTGAACTTCTGGAAAATGCACAAGGCTATGTTATTGTTCTTTGTTGTGTTTCTGTTAGTTTAACTGAAGAACCACCCATGTGGGAACCATATTGTATATCTTTGTAAGTTTAATCTCTTGGCTTCTTGACTTCAGCCACACATGTTGAGTTAGCCACAGAATATCCATATACTCCTATAGATGCATAAAGGCTCAGACAACTCCAATGAAATCCATTTAATATTCTTTAAAACCGTCCATTTGATTTTTTTTCTTTGGTACCAAAGTAATCATATTTAATTTGATTCCCTGGTTGCTTTTGTACAGAAAAGGCAAGTCAATTTTATATATATAGCACTTTTTACAACATATCACAAAGCAGCTTTACAAGTGCATGGGTCCAGATACCTAATGAGCAAATCAGGGATGACAGGAGGGGATTAGGAAGAAACTTTTGGAGGACCAAGCCTCAAAAGGGAACCTGTCCTCCATTGGGTTACCCAGCAAGTAGTAGTGCATATTTATAGTTCTATTCATAGGTTATGCAGTCCCTCCAGTTTAGTTGCTGGGTCTCAGGTAGAAATCAGCATTGGCACATCCACACATCCTTGTCCTTGAGATATCCCTATAACCAAAAATCAAGTGGGGTCATATTGGGTGGTCCGAGCTGAAAATGTTTGATGCAACTCCACACAGTGAGAGCATAATGAGGTGGTGCTCCATCCTGCTGCCACCACATGGTGTCAAAATCATCGCGTTGCATCAATAGTTGCATCAATAGCATCCGCACAGTGCTCATCAGAAGGTCACGGTAGCTGTCTCCTGTGACTGTGTCCTCAAAGAAAAATGAGCCAAGCAGTTCATCGTAACTTATGCCAGCCCACACCATGTCACCAGGGCTATACTTGTCCACCTCCAATTCAATTTGAGGATTGG
This sequence comes from Brachyhypopomus gauderio, assembly GCF_052324685.1. Lineage (NCBI taxonomy): Eukaryota > Metazoa > Chordata > Actinopteri > Gymnotiformes > Hypopomidae > Brachyhypopomus > Brachyhypopomus gauderio. Next base: position 7,433,050 of record NC_135228.1, read on the forward strand.
CTGCATGCCGATACACACAATTGTGGTGGTTCACATATCTTGAGATGTGATATTTTGCCACATCACTCTATTCCACATGGCATGCTATCTCAGGAACGTCCTCTAGCATTGCAAGCCAAGTTTCCTCAATTCCTCAAGTTTTCCTCAACTGCAATCGCCTGTTGGGATCATCTTCAAGCAAATGATTTGTTAAGCGAGGATGATATGGCCTCAGTTTCAGATCCTTCAGGATTCTTTGAATACTCATACAAGAAATGTCTAACCAAGCAGATAACTTGTCCTTTTCTTGAGAACTGGCCAACTCCTTTTGCATGTACATTTTGTTGGTGTCATTGAAATTGTTCTTGGGCCTACTGCATTTACGGACTTCAACACTGCCAGTTTCATCCAACTTTTACCAAACTAGTACAAGAGTCTCAATAATGTCTCAAATTGGGCTGAAAATGGCCTCTGCACATAAGGGTTGTCTGGGTCTTTATATGTACTTCCGTGGGTGTGGTTGTGTGCGTGTTCACTCATCTCGTTTGTCTAATGTGATGCCCACGGTGCTTGTTACGTTATGTGTATAAATTGTGGGTGTTTGTCTCATCCAGTGCTCATCTTTGAGTCTGCAACATGTGCATGTTTGTTATATGTTCCTGCTGTGCCCTAATAGCGCTTTATACACGTAAAATGCGGGAGGGGTGACATCAATGCGGGAGGATATAAAAGGAAATGCGCTCGGTGTGTCCTTGTATAGTGAGATGGAGGTATGCGGTGCAATAATGAATGACACTCCCACCCACAGTCTGGCCATCCAGTGCCTGCATGCGCCTCAGTTTTTTCAATGCCTTCAGGGGTATGCCCATTCGCTCCGCCAGACTCTGCTCCATCACGTTACCCGAGGGGGCACATCTACCCTCTATCTCAGGAGGGTGATGAGCCAATACATCAGGGAGGCTTTAGCGCAGGGCTATATCACTCCTTCAACCTCCTGCCTCTTTGTTAAGAAGAAGGACAGTAGTCTGAGGCCATGCGTAGATTATCGAGGGCTCAATTCCCTTTTGGTGAAGTACTCCTACCCTCTTCCGTTGGTGTCTTCGGCACTAGAGCAGTTGAGGGCAGCAAGTGTGTTCACCAAACTCGATCTACGCAGCGCCTAAAATCTCATCCGCATTAGAGAGGGGGATGAGTGGAAAACAGCGTTCAGCATGTCCACTGGACATTATGAGTACCAGGTCTTGCCATACGGCTTAGCTTTGGCTCTATCGTTTTTCCAGGCGTTTATTAACGAGGACTTAAGGCAGTACCTGAATAGATGTGTCATCGCTTACATCGATGACATCCTGATCTATTCGCCATACCTAGACCAACATGTGCATGACGTACGAGCAGTCCTGGGCACTCTCCTGCACAATCAGCTTTATTGCAAGCTCAAGAAGTGCGAGTTTCACCTCCCAGAGGTAAACTTCTTAAGTTGCATCATTATGCCAGGCTCCATCCACATGCAACCCAGCAAGGTAGAGGCTGTGGTAAGATGGACCAAGCTTCACACATGGCATGAGCTTCAGCGTGTCCTGGGCTTCGCAAATTTTTATAGGCGGTTCATCCGTTCTTATAGTCACATAGCTAAGCCTCTTACTGTCCTACCGTGTGTGTGTGTGTGGGGGGGGGCAGGAGGCTACAGTGGAACGGGGGGGGGGGGGCAGGAGTCTACAGTGGAACAGAGGCTGAAGAGGCTTTCGAGTGGTTAAAGCAGGCTGTCATTTCAGCTCCCATATTACATCAACCCGATCCTAACAAACCTTTTATCGTAGAGGTGGACGCTTGGGACATGGAGTGGGAGCAGTGTTGTCTCAGCGCTTCAAAAAACACAGCGCACCGAAGTCCATTGCCTTCTATTCTAAAAAGTTATGTTTGTCTGAACGCAACTATGGAGTGGGAGATCGGGAGTTATTAGCCATGCGACTAGCCTTCGAGGAGTGGAGACACTGGCTAGAGGGAGCGAAACACACTTTCGCCGTAATAACGGACAACAAGAACCTAGAGTATTTAAAAACCACTAAAAGAATGAATGCTCACCAGGCGCATTGGTCTCTGTTCTTTTCACGATTCCGATACCAGGTTACCTACAAAGCCAAAGAGAAGAACACCCATGCGGATACTTTCTCTCGCTCCTTCCCTGACAGTAAGGAGTCCTCCAGTGAGGAGCCGATTCTGCCATCTGACTGCTTTCTCAGCGCAGTGGAGTGGGAGATCGACAGGGCGATCACTACAGCTAATCCTCATCTTCAGTGTCCTCCCCATCGTGAGTACGTTCCGCTGGCTTACCACATGGCTCTGATTAGCTGGGCGCACTCATCACTAGGCATGGGACATCCTGGCTCCACCCAGACCTCGCAGCTACTGGGAGCGTGCTACTGGTGGCCAGGAATACACCGGGACGTCCTGCGTTACGTGGCCTCCTGCCCGGAGTATGCGAGAAGTAAGGTGTCACGTACTCCTCCTGCAGGTAAGCTACTCCCATTACCTATCCCAAAGCAGCCATGGACCCATATTGCCATAGACTTTATTACAGATCTACCACCCTCTGAGGGAAACACCACCATTTTAACTATCATTGATAAATTCTTGAAAATGGTGCAGTTCATACCGCTGGCAGATCTGTTGTTCCGACTGTTCAGTCTACCTGCAGACATCGTCTCGGATTGAGGTCCCCTGTTCAGCTCTCGTGTATGGAGGGAGTTTTTAACGAAGTTGAACATAACGGTCAGTCTCACCTCAGGCTATCACCTGCAGGCGAACAAAACAGGTGGAGTGAACAAACCAGGAGCTGGGGAGATTCCTATGCGCTTACTGTAGGGAATACCCAGACACCTGGAGCTCACTATCAAGCTCGCCCGTGCAATCAAGCACGGGGAGGACACCCTTTGAGTGCGTGCTATGTATGTAGGCATGCAGACATTTTTACAAACATTTGTGAAATAATGGGTTGCTCTCAAGAGGTCAATGAATTCCAGAGTGGAACTGTGATGCGACCTGTGCAACAAATCCAGTGATGAAATTTTCCTTGCTAAATATTTCACAGTCAGTTGTATTATAAGAAAATGGAAGTGTTTGGAAATGACAGCAACTCAGTCACAAAGTGGTAGGTCATGTAAACTGATGGAGCAGGGTCAGTGGATGCTGAAGTGCACAGTGTGAAGAGGTCACCAACTTCCTGCAGAGTCAAACACTACAGACATCCAAACTTCATGTGGCCTTCAGATTAGCTCAAGAACAGTGCGCAGAAAGCTTCATGGAATGGGTTTCCATGGTCGATCAGCTGAATTCAAGCCATTCATCTCCAAGTACAATGCAAAGCATTGGACTCTAGAGCAGTGGAAGTGCATTGTTTGGAGTGATGAATCATGCTTCTCCAACTGGCAATCTGATGGACAAGTCTGGGTTTGGCTGTCGCCAGGAGAACGATGCTTGTCTGTGTAACGATCCAACGTCTGAGGGGTCAGGAAAAAGACACGACTGCGAGGAAGATGAGACCAGAGAACGCTCAGGGACCTCAGAGAGAGGAGATAAAGACATGGTGCCTAAACACAGACTCGAGACTCGTTTACGAGAACGACGAGGCATGCTGATCAAAACCTCCTTTATTCAGACATTAACAGAACACAAGACTCAAGAATAATCTACTGACGTTCACGCCACAAAACAAGCAACAAGATTAACAAAACTAGACCACTGAAACGAAACAACGAATAGGTAAGAAGAAGCTATCACCATGTAGAACACAAGACGTACATAATATGAACTCTTACTTCAACACATCATTACTCGACAGACAAACAAACAAGCACGTTATCAATACATGATCCTATCAAACATCCAGGCGTACGACACGATGAAACAAAACTAAGAAACGTCAACGAGCATACACACCATCAATCAACCGAACACTAATACATAAAATACTCAAATCACACAAACCAGACAAGAAGATCACAACTATATCAGGAGACAACTCGCTACTTGCATCAGACATACCACGGAGCAGGATTACGGTTTTACCAGGAAGTTACAAACACACTGAAACTTCTAATGATCAAACCTCTAACGCAATAACCTAAGAAACTAGCACATAAGGACGCAACAAGAATAACCCACAACTACTGAATGAAAGACTGCGTTTAAATACATACCAAAGAACTTGAAACAAGACACAGGTGAAATCAATACAACCAAAGGGCAGAACAGGGCGTAGAAATAAACATAAAACAAAACAAAGAGACACAGAAAACATGGAAAGGAATGCAAACGGATCAATCACTGAAGGACATGGTATAACCGTGACAGTCTGACTGCATTGTGCCAAGTGTAAATTTTGGTGTAGGAGGCATTATGGTGACGGGGTTGTTTTTCAGGAGCTGGACTTGGCCCCTTAGTTCCAGCGAAATCAACTCTGAATGCATCAGCATACCAAAGCATACCAATACCATACTCCAAACTTTGTGAGAGAAGTTTGGAGCTGGCCCCTTCCTCTTCCAACATTACTGTGCACCAGTGCAGAAAGCAAGGTCCATGAAGACATGGATGGCAGAGTCAGGTGTGGATGAACTTGATTGGCTTGTACAGTGTACCTCTCACATTCGCTTCTGGAAGAATGGTCAAAAATCCCCATAAACACGCTTCTAAACTTTGTGGACATCCTTCCCAGAAGAGTTGAAGCTGTTCTAGCTGCAAAGGGTGGACCAATGTCATATTGAACCCTATGGATTAGGAATGGGATGTCACTTAGGTGAGTCATATGTGAGTCAAGGAAGGTGAGTAAATAGTTTTGGCAATATAGTGTATGTGTTTCTGCACACATACCCTATAAAGGCTAATAATATTGTCCAGTCCATCGCTTGCTCTATAACAGTTGTAGTTAATTTGAAATCGAAAACATTGGATCCTTGCCATCACACCCCTTGTAGATCTATACAGATATTGAAATCACCTCAGCGATTGTGTCAAAAAGCAAATAGACAGCCTTTATTCAGCACTATGCTCAGCGTGATTACAACTGCATGAATTATGATATGTTGCTACCGATTAGGGGAGTGTGTGTTTGTCACTGCCAAGAGCCAGAGAAAGACTGAGGGGGTTTTAAACACCCTGTGCTGGACAGGCATGCAAGCTGCAATGATACTGGCGGAGACACTGTACACTCCTACACCAAGGCCATCATCCGCCTCTATCTTCAGATGTTTTTCTTTCATCCATCTCATCTAAAAATATAAGATGACATCTCCATCCAAGAATCGGACCCAAAGCAATAAATTATCCCACTGAGGAGTTCCAGTGGAAAACTGTCATATCTGAGTATGTCCCAATCACAAATGTGGGTTTGTCTCACAGACACCCACACATAAACATGGCTGATTATCCAAACACCGGAAAACTATTATTCTTCAGGTGTTTGTGTGTGTATGTGTCTGTCTAGAGTGTATTTTTTCTATGGTTTATTTATGTCTGTGTTGCTTAGCAACAACCCAAAACAGCACCCCTCCCCTCATCATCCAAACCTTACAATGTCATCATGTAAACGTGCCATATGTATATCCTTTTAAATGCACATACGCACTCGCGCACACACACACACACACACACGCACGCACACACACACACACACGCACACACACACACACACACATACACTACATCTATGTATGTCTAGATAGACAGATATATATGTCTGGCTGGGGATTGAGAGAGAGACATTGGGAGTGGAAGGGAAAGTGGGAGGAAAGGACAGAGATGGTAGCAAGCAGATGTTTGTAATTTGTGACTTTAATCATGCATGCTTGTGAGTGGACTTCACTGTGCAGTGAATGCCTGCCCTCTCTCTCTCTCTCTCTCTCTCTCTCTCACACACACACACACACACACAGTGCGTTGAGTACTCCACTGGTCTCTTAACCCCTCCTTACTGTCCAAGTGATGCTGATTTCAAAGGTGTAATAGCTTAACATCACTTACACACACTCTCTCTCTCTCTCTCTCTCTCTCTCTTCCACACACACACACACACACACACACACACACAAGTCTTGGATCAGTATGAGTGCAAGCAAGCACGATGCATAATCGCTTTGCCGTCTTCTCTTGGATACAGGACACAGGTCTTTCCTCCTTGTCTCCCACTTGCTCACTCCCCTTTCACACAAAGCAAATGTTTCCCGTCTCCTCCATCTTTCTTCTAGATGTAGAGAAATAGACAGGGGACCAGCGATGACATCACCACCACTCAGCTCCGGCTTGCTCTCATCTGGAATCACTTAGCACATGGAAGGGGTGGGGGGTCAGGATGGTGCTGGAAAATTTTTATAACCAGATCTTATTTTGTGAATGCGAGAGATCAGAGCTGTGTGACAGATAAACAAGTAGGTTTAGAAAAAAAAAAATGAAAAACATATGAGAAACTCATTTCTATCTTACAATTGAGAGAGTGAGAAAAGGGGTTAACTCAGGAGTTTGAACCAGGAACCAGTTATGTGTTCATCAAGCCTAAAACAATGGTTAAATAAACAAATGTCTTTTTTTTCTCCATTATCTATCTGTCGGCCTGTGTGCAACATTACCTAGCTTGATTATTGCTTAGTATATTAGCATTTTCATAGGACAGCAGATTTAAAAAGTTGAATTGCACATATTGTCACTAGCTAGGGAATCTACAGAGATGCATTCCAGAACTGTATTCAGGAACAATATCCAGAGGTTTATTCTAGATCTTAGATCGTTTTCTGTGACTGTATTGATTCTAAATCTGTATTTATTCTAGATCTGTATTTTGTATAGATTCTAGAGCTTCAGTTTTTTCAAGTCTAACTGGCAACATAAGTTTCAGACTCCACTGAACTTAACAGGGGCTACAGACTCTGCCAGCAGTTGTGTGTGTGAGTGTGTATTGGGGGGGTATTCTAACATCTGGCTGGAGGAAATCCTGTTCCAGTCGACACATTTTTCCAACCCACCTAGACACAAAGACACACACACACATTCTCACGCTGACACAACATTCAGCATCCATTTGGAAACCATTAAGACCAGAGATGGTGCAAAACTCCCAGTACATGAGCAGATTTTTGTTCCATAAACCAGTTTGAAGGTAGTTACCCCACACTTTCAAATCAAAGCAGAATTATAAGTACAGGATCAGATGCTAAAGACTTCATGCAGCATTTAGTCATTGGGTTTTATATGTTAATGTGTGTGTGTGTGTGTGTGTGTGTGTGTGTGTGTGTGTGTGTTCAGTCTTATGCTGAAAGTTTGTGATTTTGCAGTTGAAGCTGTATGGTGGTGTGAGTAATAGGGTTCGTATGGGGAGCAGGCGATGGTCATGGTGTCATGCCTCTAATGGCCACTAGGAGGCAGCTCATACTGTCTATAATCATTGGAACTGGATTAAAACTGTGAATACAGTTACCACTATAATCCAGTGCTGGGGGCTTGTGTTCCTCCCTAACTCAATTTCCCACATTGCATTTTGTTTTCAGGACATGATGCTGTACTGTTTAGGACCAATAGCATATTTAATCCACACACTCACAAAACGAATTACCGAGTTGTCTTATGCTAATATATTGAGCCTTCTGAAAGGCTCAGAGAAACAATATGAACATAAGGAAAGTAGAAGAGAGGGAGATAAAAGTACACAGAGCATCTGGCAGGCAGCTGTAATTCACACATATCGATGATGTGATGTATGATAAATTAACAAAAGCTCATCCTCTTCATCTTTCTCCTCTGCCTCTTTCTGAATCATTTTCTCTCTGTCACCCTCCTCTTTTACATCTTATTAATCTCTATCTTTCACAACCTCTTGCCCGTTTGTATTAGTTGATCTGGGGGGTGAGGGGGTGGGGATGTAGTGTGAGATGGGATGAATTCCAAACGACAAATGTAAAGGCAAACAGAGTTTTGCTCAATAAAGCAATAAAGGGAAACTGCCTGAATGTTCGGGGTGGAGGGTGTTCTAATTCAAAAGAATTCTCCATTAAATTGTGCAGCCACTACCAGGTTACTTGTTTGTAAGTTTGTCAGCATAAAAGGATGGTGCAGTCACTACATGGATTGAGTTCTATGTAAAAGAAAAAAGAGATGACGAGTGATTTAAGAGAAGAAAAAAACAGTATGTGAACTCTCTGCCAATAATGTATAATTGCAGCGGTGTGTGTGTGTGTATTTCTGAGGTCAGCTGTGACTCACTGTTTGATAGGGGAAAACATGAGTGGAGGTTGGCTTCACTAATAGCCACCACTAAGATATCTGTTTACATGGTGTGTGTGTGTGTGTGTGTGTGTGTGTGTGTGCGTGCGTGCGTGCGTGCGTGCGTGCGTGCGTGCGTGCGTGTGTGTGTGTGTTGAGTGTGTTGAGTTCCTAGGGCTAAGAGGTGAATAACTCAAGCCCAAGTTGGAGTCAGATTTACATTTGCATTAACGTTTCTGCATTCATATAGAATTTTCACACAGGAATGACACCCTTAGTTTCATGCGAGTCACAGTCACACTGGTTCAGCTCCATGTAACACTATTACTGTTGACTTCCTCTGTGTGTGTTTTGTCTCACATATCACTCACATTTTTTTTTGCTTGCTCTGAAAATGCAGATGGCAATAATTACTCAACCAAACAAAGACAAAGTGTGTGTGTGTGTGTGTGTGTGAGAGAGAGAGAGAGAGAGAGAGAGAGAGAGAGAATGTGCAAGTGAGAGAAAGGGAATGTGTGTGAAAGAGAGAGCCTGGGGGGAGGGATACCAGCATTTCCTCTCTTCCTCTGCTGTCATTCGTTCTCTTTGGTTTCCCATAAAAGAACGACCATATCAGGGGAGGCCACTGGTACCACCGACACTGTCTAGTGCCGTCCTGCTGAGATGTCTCTGAAGCTCCCCCTCCCATATTAAGGCCCATCCCCCTCTAATGCCCTGCCCCTTAGTATTAGTAGTAGAATGCGCCTTTCAAGACACACATGGACACTTTACATATAAAAGAAGTAACCAAGTTACAATAACACACCGATGCGAGATAAAAGACAGAAAAGAACTACAAAATTGGAAAAGCAATCCTAAACAGATACATTTTTAGATTCTGCTTAAAAGTGGAAATAGATGTGCAAGTACAGAGGTACAGTGGGACAGAATTCCACAACCTTGGACCAACAACACTAAATGCTGTTTTGTCAAACATGTGTAATGATGCAGGGTGAACAGACAACATTTGAGCATCAGCAGATCGAAATTAATGCGAGGGGCAATATGTAGACAGCAAAGAAGATACAGAGGGTATGGAGGGGCCAACCGATGCAGAGATTTAAAAACCAGAAGCTGTAATTTGAACTGTATACAGTACTACAGTAGAAGCCAATGTAAGTCTTTTATGATTGGTGTAACCAGAAGAATCAGAATCAGAAGGTTTTTTACTGCCATATGAGTGAACAGGTTCACAACATTAGGAAATTGCTGCGGAACTTGGTGCTAACATAAAAAGAAATAAGTTAAAAAATGCAATAAATACAGAATAAAATAAAAACAAAAAAAAGGAAAAATACTTCATTTAGACATTATACCCCAATATTACAAAATATACAGTACGTAAGTTGTCTGAGAGGAGTTTTACACATTTAGTGCAGAGTATAAACCAGGAAGTGAATGCTAAAGTGACATAAGTGACCATAAAAATAACAATAAGTAAACTGTAGTCATGTTATCATGTAATGCCGTGATCAGTGCAGACAGACAGGTGCATAAACATAGGATCATGAGCGTTTGTGGAGGGTGGTGGCAACAATATTTGGGTTATTATTCATGACTCCAACAGGGGGGGAAGAAGCTATTCCTATGGTGGGAGGTTCTGGTCCGAATGGACCATAGGCTCCTTCCTGAGGGGAGAGGGTCACAAATTCTGTGCCCAGGGTGAGAGGGGTCGGCTCTGATCCGACCAGCATGTCCCAGTGTCCTGGAGGTGTACAGGTCCTGGAGAGATGGGAGGTTGCAGCCAATCACCTTCTCAGCAGAGTGTTGTAGCCTGTGTGATGGTGGTAGTATAGAACTGCACCATGGTCCTTGCTGGCAAGTATATTTCTTCAGCTGCTGCAGGAAGAACATCCTCTGCTGGGCCTTCTTAATGACAGTGGTGATGGTGGGCTCCCACTTGAGGTCCTAAGTGATGGTAGTTCCCAGGAAGTGAAAAGAGACCACTATGGTGATGATGGTGTCAGTCAGGATGATAGAGGAGAGGGGGGTTGTGTGCTTCCTAAAGTCCACAATAATCTCCACTGTCTTCTGGGTGTTCAGCACCAGGTTATTGTGACTGCACCAGGACATCAGACGTTCAACCTCCATCCTGTAGGCAGACTCATTCCCATCTGAGATGAGTCCGATAATAGTGGTGTCATCTGCGAACTTGATAAGCTTGACAGACTGGTGGTCAGAAGTGCAGCAGTTGGTGTACAGGGAGAAGAGCAGAGGAGAAAGGACACAGCCGTAAGGAGTGCTGGTGGTCCAGGAGTCTGAGACATTCTTCCCCAGCCTCATGTGCTGCTTCCTATCTGTCAGGAAGTTGGTGATCCACCTGCAGATTCATCTGGGACAGTTTGACTTGGAGGAAATCAGGGATGATGGAGTTGGCGTAGGTTCCCGGGGAGTCCAGATGCTGCAGGATGACGTGTAAAGCCAGGTTGATGGTGTCGTGCACAGACCTGCTGGCTCTGTAGGCAAACTACAGGGAGTCCTGGAAGTGGACCGTGAGGTACTTGAGGTGGGACAGCACCAGACGCTCAAATGACTTCATGACCACAGAAGTCAGTGCTACAGGTCTGACTTCATCAAGTCCAGTGATCCTTGGCTTCCTGTGTGTGTTCCTGTGTACCGGTTTGCGTGAGAACTCTGGCTATGGAGTTCTGCACATACTACAACTTATTTAGACTATTAACCGCGAGCCCAATAAGAACAGAGTTACAGTAGTCAAGTCTCAAGGTGACAAAGGCAGGGACCAGTGTTTTAGTCACTGAATCAGTGAGAGTGGGGTATAATAAGGCAATGTTTTTAAGGTGGAAAAAAGGCTATATTAGTAATGTTATTGATGTGGGCATCTAAAGAAAGTATGGAGTGTAAAATAACACCAAGGTTGTGAACCTGGGCCACAGAGGATGTAATGAAACCCAGGATGGATAGTGTTGGTGGACCAATCTTTTTGAATGTGGAAGGGGAAGCAATTAAAATGGCTTCAGATTTGCTACTGTTCAGTTGGAGAAACAGAGTTTTGTTCATCCTCCACCTTTTTATATCAGCTAGGCAGATGACCAGGACACCAGGAGGCAACGTATCAGACAGCTTACTACTAACATAAATTTGAGTGTCATCCACGTAACAATGGAACTGAAGACCATGACGACGTATATCAAGTGGAAGTATGTAAAATATGTAAATTGTGAACAGGATAGGACCAAGAACTGAGCCCTGAGGGACACCATGGGAAAAGATACAGTGTCAAAATTTTCCAGAGATACAAACTATTGTCATATCTTGAGGTATGATTGAAACCAAGCCATTACCAAATTGATGATCCCAGTCTATGAAGAAGTGTATCATAATGGACTGTATCGAACGCTGCAGTTATATCAATGAGAATGAGGATGTTTACCAGACCAGAGCCAGCTGCCAGCAATAAATCATTCATGACCCTAACCAGGACTGTTCTGTGCTGTGGTTCATTCTAAAATCAGATTGAAATTGTTCAAAGAGGTTAGGTGAGGTGTTCCTTATGTTGAATCACGACTGCACATTTAAATATCTTGCTCAAACAAGGGAGATTGGTTATGGGACAGTATTTATTAAAATCATCAGGGACAAGTCCTGGCTTTAAATTGGCCAACTTTAAATTGGGGTGAACAATGCTTGAACTAAGGGAAGTATTTATGGTCTTAGTAATGAGAGGACAAAGTGATGTCAGACACGCTTTAACCAGGGAAGTGGGCAGTGGGTCCTCACAGTAAGCGGATCTTGTACTTTCAACAAGTTTGTTAATTAAGTTTTAATCAATGGGTTGAACACCAGATAGATAGTTATTGGCTCGTGACCTCAATTTTGTAAAATCCAAGGTGGAGTAAATATTGCTAACCTTTTCTGTTAAAAAGCCCACACCATCCCACTCCCATGTTTGCAGATTCATCAGAATGCATCTCAGCCAACTTGTATGAAATGCTCCAGATGGTTTAGCTCTGCTGTGAGGCCTCTCCTTTGGCTCCAACTAAATCCAGTGGATTATTATTCCCATGAACTGCAGTTCAGAATTTCTTTGAATTATGATCGAATTCTGATTAGTTCTGTTGAGTAGGTAGTACCAAATTACTGCTTATCTGTGTAAAACTAATTAGTAAGCATAACACAATCTGTTAGCATCTAGCATTTAAATATGCAGTATTTAAATATGCAGTATTTAAATGTCTCTCTGTAATATCTTTATCTTTTCTGTTCCTTGTTTGAAAGTGCCTCATGAGAGATGTACATTTTTAGTGGACATTTTAGTCAGATCTCTGCCCGCATGATCCTCTTGACCTTTGAACTCTGATCTGAACCCCTGGTAATGCTTCCTTCCTTCTTTCTCTCATTCTCTCTCTCTCTCTCTCTCTCTCTCTCTCTCTCTCACACACACACACACACACACACACACACACACACACACACACACACACACACAGAAGTATAAAGGAAGAGCAGAGGGTTGGTTGTGGATCACTGGTTGGAGGAAGTAGAGCTGATTGTTTACCAAGCACAGCAGTGTTTGGCTGACTGGCTTGAGGGAAATTATTCCAATTATTAGTTGAGCTGGATCACCTGGACTGCTCCGCTCCTCTTCCGCCCCGCCCCCCTTCCCTCCCTTTCCCCTCCCCTCTCCTCCCTTTCCCCGCCCCTCTCCTCCCTTTCCCCGCCCTTCTCTCACTAACTCACCCTCAGTCTCTGCACGTGTCATGATCTCTCTCCCTCACACACGCGTGCACGGCTGTTCTTTTGTAAACCAGGAAAAATGTTAAAAACAGTCGACCCAAGAGGTGAGGTGGAAAGAATGTACAACAGCTGGTCAACACGTTAGAGAGAGAGAGAGAGAGAGAGAGAGAGAGAGAGAGAGAGAGAGAGAAAGGGGGAAATAGAGAGCCAGAGAGATAAAGAGAGAAAAAAGAGGAAAAAATTGAGAGAGAAAGAGAGAAATAGAGGGAGAGTGAAAGACAGAGAAATAGAGAGAAAGAGAAATAGAGAGAGGGAGATAAGGAGAGAGAAAGAAAGAAAGAGAGAAAGAGAATGTACCAGAGAAAGAGTAGAGGGAGGGGTAATTGCTTGTCTATGTCACTTTTTCCACATTCCTATACCCCCTTCTTCAACCACACACACATACAACCTCACTGTCTTTCTTTCTCCCTACCTCTCTCTCCATTGGAGACTTCCATGCTGAATCTGATTGTCATGTATCCAGCCAAGTGCTTCTCTCCCTGGATATGTCAGGAAGGGTAATCCCTTGTGCCTGCTCTGGGTTCCATGCAATCACAGAAGCATGTACTTCGATATTGACCCAGATTTTCTGGCTGAAGGATCTAAAGGGCAGTACACTTATTACTCAGTAGACAACAAAAGCTCTCTTGTCCAACATGAATACCAGTCATCATCTATATCAGGGTGTACATCCATTGATGCCAGTATTGGAGCCAATGATGTTCAGATGTAAAGAGAATCTCTGGTGCCACTGTCATCCACTGTAACACAAAAAAGTTCAAATAAATCCCTGTACAATGTCTCCACAAATCATGACATATGGCAAGATCACAACTTTAGTGAATCTCAATTTCCACTGGTCTACACCGTTATGTTTGACTTAATGATCACATGTGGAGTGAATGGAGACAGGAAACAAATGTGAACCTGAGTAATGTTTAATTTTGCAGTCCATAATAACCAGGGAGACAATGAATTGTAACCTGAACACAACAAAACTAAAATATAGAACATAAAATGAAACCGAAATAATGACAGTACAACAAGAAAAACATCACCCCAACAATGACGTAATGAATGAAAACCACACTTGAAAGCGCCAGCCTGCAAAACCGGGGCAGAATAAGACATTTGGCAAAATCATTATGCAAATAAAAATTCACTCATTCATCAGCCCATGAAACAGTACTGAGCTTCCATTAATCTCCTTTATTTAGACCCCGAACTGGTCTTACTGTTTCTCATAAACTGGCTTGCTATGGTTTGCCTGCACCTGTCTGTGTGTGTGTGTGTGTGTGTGTGTGTGTGTGTGTGTGTGTGTGTGTGTGTGTGTGTGTGTGTGTGTGAGAGAGAGAGAGAGAAAGAGAGAGAGAGAGAGAGAGAGAGAGAGAGAGAGAAAGAGAGGGAGAGAGAGTGTGTTCATAAGGTGGATAAAGACCAAGGTGAGATCCTATTACAGAAGTCAACCAGCAACCTTAACTTTTATATTTATAAGAAAAAACCTTATACCTGATCATTACATTCTTATGTGTATACATGTAATGAACATGACATTAATAAGAATATCTTGATAGATGTAGTTATGACTTTTGCCTCTTTTGCATGACTGAGAAATAAATTTAACGGCAAATGAAATGAAGCTTTTACCTCACAGTGTTTTGGCGTAGTTAACATGCCAGCAGATTGTGTGTGTGTGTGTGTGTGTGTGTATGATAAGTCTATAAAGAACATGAACATATGTGGAAACACAGGACAACCTAGGCAACCATCCAACACTCCTATACACGTGTACACACACAAGCAGAGAACCGCGGTTTCAGATGACAAGCAGTGATATTCACCACTTCCATCTTTTTTGTACACTCATACATTCTTAAAGAAGTAGGAGCGGGAAGGATTTTGGGCTCCAGGGAGAGGAGGAGGGCAAGGGGAGGCTGGGAGTCCATGTCCCAGGGCGAGCTCACTTTGGCTGGGATGAGTCAGTAGGAAAATATCCCCATCTGAAGAGTGATGTGGAGCTCTCTAATCCCCACTGACCCAACAGAAGGGAACACACACACTCACACATTATGTTTGCATTCGTGGTTGATTTCTCACATGGTAGTCCTGCGGGTTTGTGTGAGTGTGTGTGTGTGTTTGAAGGTTTTCTCTGTGCCAGATTGTGTCTCCATGTTTACAGAAGAGGACGTCTGGAAAAGGCATTACAGTCCCTCAGCTCTCATCTGTCATAGCCTAAACTAAACACACACACACACACACACACACACACACACACACACACACACACACACACACACACACACACACACACACACACACACACACTTTTCATCCAGACCAGTTGTTCTGCCTTCTAGACACCTGGAAGACCAGCACTGCCTAAACAGTGAGATTTTTATAAGCATGTAACTAATTCTAATTCAGCTTTATGCTATGTAATTCAGCGTAGGTTGAAAAGCTGAATAAATGCACAGAAGAGGAACAAGGAACAAGCTGATCCATTTCTCTATTTTCTCTTTCTAAAGCTGCTTTCATTTTTTTGTGCAACACCTCCCCCAACAATCCTTTCGTCTTTTCTCTTTTTGCACTGCTTCCCCCTCCTCCTCTTCTCCTTCTTACACAAGTCTTTTTCTCCACACTGCTGTTTCTTAGAACATGCTTTCTTGCTCTTTGCTACCTGATCAGGTGGGTTTCTTTTGAGATTAATGTGATGGACCTGACAGACCAATGCTTCAGCTGAGGGTTAACTTTCCTAACGTTTACTTCAAAGAAAAAATGGAAGACAAGGTTACAGAGGGAAAAAAAAATTAGACGCAATATTAAGCAATTTATCATTTCGCGCAATTTATATATTTTCCAGAGTCCTCCCCTTCGTTCTCTACCATTAATCTAAGTCTGGAAGCTTCTACATGAATAATGGAAAGAAGTCTGAGAATGTTTTCCAGCTTTTAAACCCCAAACCTCTAACCCTCAGGACCCAGGGTCCAGCCACTTTTATGAGAAACACTTACCACTGACTCCACTGCTGTATATAGAGGGAGGGACCAAGGGGGGGGGGGGGGGGCAGAGATGAGGACTAATATCTTTGTACAGCCAACTGCACTTACAGGCACTGTAGAGGGATTTTTGGCCTCTTCTCTCCATCTCACCCTCTCTTCCGTCTTTCCCTCTTCATCCTTTTCCCTGCATCCCTCTATTTTCATTTTGTCTCTCAGCATCTCTCTCTCTCTCTCTCTCTCTCTCTCTCATGCTCTCTGTACCTCCCACCATTCTTCATGATACTCAATTCTGCCTCTCAGAGGTTTGGGAGGGGAGTGGTTACTGCAAACAGCTCCTTCAAATGAAAGAGAGATACAGAGAGATATTCAGACAGACAGAAAGAGAGTTTGAAGCAGAGAAATGAGAGAAATGAGAGACAGGAGGATTGAAAGAGGTGTGGGGGAAAGGAGTCCAGGAAAACTGGATGGCACTATTAACAATACTTATTATTTATTAACGGTGCAACTGACTAATAACAATGACAATATTGTGAAAGAATGTTGTAATATGTGCCATAGGTCAAACATCATGTTTTCTCTTCTACAGCAAGTGAAGTTCAGTTATAACAGATCCAGTATTCTAATATATTATTAGTGTATCAATGCACAGGCATGTTTGAATGTGTCACTCTGTCTATATGGTGTAGTGTGCGTCTGCTCTCTGGTGTCCTACAGTTATTCCAAGTAGTTTGAAGAGCAAGCTTTTGCACTGACAAGAAAAGTTCCCATAAATCAGGACTAATGTCATGCTTACTGACACCCAAATCACACACTCCCATCTCTGGGTCACAACACACAATGTTCACATAGATGCGCTCTGTGTGTGTTTTGAAGTGGGCGGGTGGTTTTTGTGAGGCTTTGTGTTGTGTGTGTGTGTGTGTGTGTGTGTGTGTGTGTGTAAGTGTGTGTGTAAGTGTGTGTGTTTGTGTGTGTAGGACACCCAAAACACACACTTGTGACTTGGTCAATGGCTGTGAAACAGTAGGTGTGTGTGTAAGTGGGTGTAATTGTGCACTTTGTGAAGAACAAAATGTTCTCACAAAGTTAGCAACATATGGGAAGAGGTTGCTGGTCATCACAGCTTTGCATGCATTGCTTAAAAAGAGAAAGACAGAAACAGAGTTAGGGATATTTTTCCCTTAGTAATATTTGTAATATTACTTGAAAATACTTTAATGTAATATTTTCCCTTGTGTGTGTATGTATATGTATGTTTGTGTGTGTGTATGTGTGTGTTTGTGTATGTATGTTTGTGTGTGTATGTGTGTTTGTGTGTGTGTGTTTGTACATGTGCCCTTTGTGGGGACCCTGAGGCCAGCAGCAGTCGCTTTTGCTCATTTGCTCAGTAATTTACAGCTCTGTTGTCCTTTCTTCCCATGCTGCCCATGACCAAAACCCAAACCACTGAGGTCTGGCCTCCTCTGTGGTCCAGCCCTGCCCAGGTCCAGCATCGCCACCCATGATTATGGGTTCGCACCACAGACGCGCCATGTTCTCTTCCGTTGGTTCAGTTTTCCCCACACATGTCTCTTTACCTTTTCAAATCTTTGCTGGAGTGAAGCCTTTCAAGATAAAAGATGAGTACAAAATCAGACGAGCAATACTTATTATTATTTTGATTTTTTTTACAAGCTGTCTGTGACCCACTCAGAATGTGGCCAGATTGGCCTTTATCTAAAGGAAACTGATATTTACTTTTTCCCCTAATAGAAAGTGTGGAGAGAGAGAGAGAGAGAGAGAGAGAGAGATAGAATGATAGATAGACAGACAGATAGAGGGAAAGTGCAGCAGACAGCCCTCATTCTCTAACCACACAATCTCTCATCCTAAAATTCATCTTTCTGAAAAATTCCTTTTGGTTTTGAAAAACCTCATGTGAGTAAACACAGCCTGCTATAAAATCAGTTAATACACACACGCACACATATCGATGTTTTGCTCATTGCCAAACATGCAGAGTGTACTGGTAATTGCGTTTTTTTTCTGCATTTGTTTACACTACACAGATTCGGTCTTCCCCTCTTTGGTCTACATTTCTCACCCCCCTAATGATCCCTGAATCATCTGATGATCTGACAGAAGAACATACTCTGGCCCCACCCCTTTGCTGTGACTGGTTGCTGTTGGTGTCTCAGGGACAATCTGATTGGTCATTTTCAGTTCACTGCTTGAGGTGAAATAACAGCATTGCAGGCAAGCTTTATGGCATGACTCTTTGTGTGGGGCGGGGGCGGGGGTGATTGTGAGGGGAAAAGGAAAATGAGGGGAACAGAGGAGAATAGAGAGAGAGAGAGAGAGAGAGAGAGAGAGGGAGAGAAAGAGAGAGCAAAATCTCAGGGTGAGATAAGGGAAGGCAAAAGCCAAGAAATCCCAGGAACTAAACAGATGTAGAGAAGAGAAGCTGGGAAGAAGCCTTAATTTTATGTCCCACATTCACCCAGAAACACATAAGGGGGGTGATCCAGCCTTAGAGGGGCTAGAGAGGAGAGATCAGGAGGAGAGGGGCAAACGAAGGGAAGGAAATGATTAGGGAGCATTCTCGGAGTTCACCGTGTATCCCCCACCATCCTGCTGGACCACAGTGCAGAGCTATGATGTCAGAGAGGGAGAGAGGGCGCACACATATGTTTCTGCTGTTACAGCGAGCATATGGAGAAAAAGGAAAGGGGGAGAGAGGGAGAGAGGAAGAGAGTTATCAGTGAGGGGCGGCCTTAAGAGCTCTAGTGGGTGGATGTATGGGGCTCAGAACCCCACCCCTGTGATTATAAATCCCACCCCTCACTGTTTCATTTTGCGTAGCCTCAAAGACATTGGAAAGAAGTGGTTTCTTTCTGTTAATCTTAATTTTGTTTTAGATTTTTAGATGATCGAACTCAAAATGTCCTCCTTTTTACATTCCCTCCCTCAATCCTCTGAAATGATGACTTTTAAATTGGTCTGTGGGAAGGAAAGGGGAAAGAAACAGACAGCAAGACAGGCCTGGAGGCTTTTAAAGTGTTTGTTTTCCCCTCAGAGCTGTTCTGAGACCTGTGGAAGATTTGATTCATCAGACAGCTGTGTGAAGGAGATTTATGAATGATTCCTTATTATTGCACTGTATAATATGTAATGTCTGTAAAAAAGTGTAATGTGTATATAAAGAGTAATGTCTGTGTCATGTGTACCATTCATGACATCAGAAGTCTCCATGAAGGAAACGGCTCAGAGAAATCTGGTTGTAAAACTCTCCCTGTCCACACTGCACCAGCCACTCATGGACATACAGACACGTTTAGTGTTTATCTTGTCAGGGCGGACACTGTTTTTCATCATGAGGGAGAACTTCGATAGAAGTGACTCCCAATCACACTGCTTCACTCTTTATTTTTGCTTCTGAAAACTACTTCATGTCGTACACTACTAGGGGAGTACTGTCACCTTTACGCATGAAAACAGTACTACTACAGAGGGAAGGGCAGACGATTATGGGCGGGGGGGTTGTTTCATGATTTAAGAGCATTTAAAGATTTTTTTAAACAGCATTTCATTCGAAAGTTTGTAAAAAAATGTTTTGTGTTTGTGAAAAAGAGAGGGAGAATGAGAACGAGACAGAGAGGTGATGTCATGTGGGTAGTGCTTTTCATGTAATAAGCTTTGACCTCATCTCCATGACGTTTTTAATAACCTTCCAGAATGAGGGCATTTATTGTTTGTCTTCTTTGTTGCTTCCATGGCAACCCTCTTTGCATGTGTTCAACATATTGGGACTGTGTCCCTGAAGTCTCGGTTCCATGTCCCCTGATGTGTCCTTTGACATTGTCCCTTTGTCCAGGTGTGAAATGATAAATTTTCAGTACTAACCAATAACACATGAATGGCTGACTAGCATGCTTGCCCTCCAGTAAACTTTTCATATTGCTCACTCTGATTGGCTGTCTATTCTAGTTCCCAGCCTATAGGAGTGACGTGGGAGGGTTTCAGGGCATTTAGGAGCATGGTCATCTCTACTTTGAAGAACCACTGTTTCAGGTGTTTGTAAAGAGGACCATACACATTGCCTTTTCGGTGAGCAATGCTTAGGCTCCAGCCATGAATGTGTGCATATGTTTTCTAGAATTGCAATTAAGTTTAATCCTTAACTGAATATTACAGTTTTGTGTTGACTCCACTAGAGGGTTGTCATTTTGAATCCAGCCACGTTTATGATCCAAGTCTGCTGGTTCTCCTTGATTACTGCCAATGTCTTTGTGTGCAATTTGTGTGTTTGTGCACATTGTATAATGCTTACAGACAGAAACACTGATCCACAGTACTCACGGTACATCAGTCCTTATTAGTTCTCTGTAGGCAGAGAGACTAATATGACTGAGTTAATTTCCGAGCAACCGCCGTGTCAGACCAGCTGAGTAAGACGGAAAAAGTCTGTTCTGCAGTTATAAGGAGGTTTGGGGGGTTTGGTTTGGAGCCCACACATTACAGCCTGACCCATCATGAAGGTAGCTTACCACTTCAAACCACCCCAAGCCAAAACTAAGTTACCATTACAAACTGAAACAGTATGAATCATTACAGGCTGACCAGACATGAAGCAAGCTATCCATAAAGCCTAGCCAGGCATAAGATTTATTCATCATTACAGTCTGACAAGGTGTCAAACTAACTCACATTACAGACTGACAAAGTGTCAAAGTAATTTGCATTACAGGCTGACAAGACAAGAGAAAGCAATTTTGCACTGTACATTGACAAGATAGGATGAAACTAATTCTTACTACTGACATGATTGTGTGATTCATACGAAATTGTCACTTAAGACAATGAGATCTCTGGGGGCTACATGGAACTACAGAAACAAAAAAGATGTACAATTTCAGTTTAAAGCAAAAATGAACTATAGTCTTGTGCCTGGTCAGCACAAGTGTTACACTGCACAAGTACAAGTACAGCCTCCTGTTAGATAGAGTAGACGTTCTCCTGTATTTCTCCATAATTTCATTTAGGGTCCTTAGACTGGTTTACACCTTCATCTTCAAATTCTTCACAGAGATTATTCAACACAGTGTTCCCCCACACAACAGATTCAGCAACACAAGTCTGAACACAGGCACTCCAGTGTGTGGGTGTGTCTGTGTGTGTGTGTTTGAGAGCTCTCTGCGGAAGCCATGTTTTTCTTGCTAGCGGTGAAACTGCTCCAAATTGGCCTCCCCTGCACTGATGTCAGCGTGTTGAGAAAGCTTAGCTCACACTCTCTTTCCCTCCTCTGGGAGAGAAAACACTGGCAGCGCGGACTCCTGTCCTGCTTGCACTTAGCAGCTCAGCCTTTCCAATATGCAGCAGCGTACACATCGCCAAGCTGCTATTTCTTCATCTCACACACTCCTGGTATTACTGTACTGACTCAAACAGTACAAACTATAGCTAAAAGCTTAAAGAGTAGAATCTGAGTTTTAATTTGAGGACAGTTGGGTAAACCATATACTGATCAGAACCTAACCTATTAGAGGAAGCCAAAGGTATTTGGAAAAACTAAGATCAAACAATACTGTGGAGAACATTTGCCATGCTCAATACTTCAGAACATCTTTTGTTGCCTGAAAGTTGCAATCCACACATATCACCAGACACCACCAGATACTGTACATTGTTCCTGGTCAAATCTTCCCAGACATGAGCCGCAGAGGTTTTCAGTTCTGGATTGTTTTAGAATGTTTTGACATTATTCTTCAGGAAGTGAAGTCATGAAGTCAGTCTTCAGGAAGTGAAGTCATGAAGTCAGGCTTCAGGGAGTGAAGTCATGAAGTCAGTCTTCAGGGAGTGAAGTCATGAAGTCAATCTTCAGGGAGTGAATTCATGAAGTCAGTCTTCAGGGAGTGAAGTCATGAAGTCAGTCTTCAGGGAGTGAAGTCATGAAGTCAATCTTCAGGGAGTGAATTCATGAAGTCAGTCTTCAGGAAGTGAAGTCATGAAGTCAGTCTTCAGGGAATTAAGTCATGAAGTCAGTCTTCAGGAAGTGGTCAGTCTTCAGGGAGTGAAGTCATGAAGTCAGTCTTCAGGAAGCGGTCATGAAGTCAGTCTTCAGGAAGTGAAGTCATGAAGTCAGTCTTCAGGGAATTAAGTCATGAAGTCAGTCTTCAGGAAGTGGTCAGTCTTCAGGGAGTGAAGTCATGAAGTCAATCTTCAGGGAGTGAATTCATGAAGTCAATCTTCAGGGAGTGAATTCATGAAGTCAGTCTTCAGGGAGTGAAGTCATGAAGTCAGTCTTCAGGGAGTGAAGTCATGAAGTCAGTCTTCAGGGAGTGAAGTCATGAAGTCAGTCTTCAGGCAGTGAAGTCATGAAGTCAGTCTTCAGGCAGTGAAGTCATGAAGTCAGTCTTCAGGGAGTGAAGTCATGAAGTCAGTCTTCAGGGAGTGAAGTCATGAAGTCAGTCTTCAGGGAGTGAAGTCATGAAGTCAGTCTTCAGGGAGTGAAGTCATGAAGTCAGTCTTCAGGAAGTGAAGTCATGAAGTCAGTCTTCAGGGAGTGAAGTCATGAAGTCAGTCTTCAGGGAGTGAAGTCATGAAGTCAGTCTTCAGGGAGTGAAGTCATGAAGTCAGTCTTCAGGGAGTGAAGATGTCAGTCCAGTGTGCTGCTGTGCCGAGGCAACAATGAAGGTGACCGCTGTCCAAATACCTACGTGGGTTTCTCTGTATAAAGGGAACATGTATTTACTCTAAACCGTTTGTGTATCCCTGTGTATTTGCACAAAGAACATTTGTAGGGATGACATTCTGACTTCAGCTTAGAGGGAGTGCATGCAATGACTATGAACTGGTTTATATTATCTAAGTGCAGATAATAATGGTTTACTTTACCTCCTCATCCACTGTGAGTCTACTCTGCTTGAGGTGTGTCTATGTGAGTTAATGTCAATTTCTCCACATTGAAGTTAAATTCCAGAACATGAATCTTCTGTGGACATCATACCTGTATAAAAAGGAACCTTCATAAGCTGTGTACAAGTAGTGTGTGTATGAAGTTCTTGAATGTGAAACCAGGTTGTGCTTTAAAGTAGATATTTAATTTGTAATATTTATTCTATGTGACTCTAGGGTTTGTGTAGATTTGTAGTTGATGTTGTGCTGAGACACAGATGACATGTTGGATCTCTTGCTGAAATGTTTGTGTTTGGCTGCAGAGCTCTTTGCCTGCTGTGGGCGGGTCAAGTGGGCTGGCCAATGTTTTGACTGGCACCTTATTTGTCCCAGATCCTAAATAAAGTGTTCATCATGGACTTGTCAACATATTCTAAAGGGTGAAAATGGACAAAATGAAAAGTGTGAGACCCATGAGCTGTGAAATCTCAGAGTAAGGTGCCAACTGGTTTGTGTGAACAATGCTTGTTTTCTGAAACTCAGAGGCGGGTTCCTAATTAAACATCAAACTCAACAATATTTCTAACTCACTCTTTCTGGTCTGACTTAGAATTGGACACTTCTATCTCTGTATCACACCATAATGTAGAACTGTTTATAAAAACATAAAACCAGAAATATATTTCCATATCTCCCTATAGCTAGAGGGTGTGTAGAATTAGATTTTCTGTTGGATGGCCTTAAAATAGTGATGGTGTTGACTGGGGACAGTGCTGACTGAGATCAAGATTTACATGCAGCTCATATGGCTTAAGAAAAAAAAATCACAAGACTGAACTTCAGCCACCTTGTGTGTGTCTGTTGTGGTTGTCTGCATATTTTTTGGCTGAGTGTGTTACACCAGCATCCTTGGAAGCTCTGTAACCCCTTCTCTCCCTTCTCTATCTCTTGCTCTCTACGTCATTTTCTCCTTCTCCCTTACTGTGAAAATATTTATGTCAGTGTGTGTGTGTGCGCTACAGAGAAAGAAGCGTGTGATTGCAAAGAGACTGTGTGTCATCTTGTACTGGTTTGAGGCGGCTGTGTTCAGAGTTTCCGAACACTGGCTGCCAAACATTAATAAGACATTAACCGTGCATTACACTCAGGCTGCCAGCCAGATAGCTCACCTACAATTTAGGGGGTGTTGGGGTGGGGGGTTCCACAATATGTGGAACATATGGAACAACTCTGGATCTTCATTCTCTAGATATTCAGATATAATTCTAGATCACAGCTGAAATTAAATGTAATCTGTATGTGTGCATGTGTGGTACATGTCTTTGCATTTCATTAAGTCATGGCAGTGTTACATTTAATCCAGATGTTCACCAGTAATGTAGAAATGGTAATGGTATAACTCTAAAACATTTTGCTAAGTTGTACTACTACTGATATTACATCTGTAAACCTGAATTCAACTGAGGGACAGAATAGTACACATGGAATTGTTCAACCTGGAATTTTGCATATTCATTTTCTCTCTCACTCTTTTTGTGAAAATAGTCATTTTATGCATCACTCCCAGGTTGGGAATAGGACAGGAGGGGCTATTTGAGAAATGTTTTTTTTTTTTTAATACCAGACAGGTCTTAAAGTGACACGTGTTCACCATGATGATGACTAAGACTGGAATTCCTCTGTCTGCTCTCCAACAGTGTGAGTCCCACTCAGTATCTGTGTGTGTGTGTGTGTGTGTGTGTGTGTGTGTGTGTGTGTGTGTGTGTGTGTGTGTGTGTGTGTGGCTACCTCCTGATGTTCTCAACATAAAACAAAGATCCCGTTATGCAGTCAGCACCATTCAATTCAGCACTATTCCAGAATCCCAGGAGAGGATTAGGAATGGAATTCAACTTTTCCAGAGGATTCTTCCAGTTCCAGAGCCCTTGTTTCAGAAAGGAGAAGTTTCATATGCCAGCTTTATACTTGGAAAGTCAGTCTACTGAAAAGTGGTGACTATTTGCTGCTGTAAAGGCCATCGTGTTAATTAAAACATGTCCAGCTGCCAAACAGCATCCAGCTTTTTATCTAATGTCAAATTTGGTATTAATCATTAGTTTAATTAAAATCCCCTTTTTACAGTCAAAACACCCTCCCCCCCACCTACCCCCACACGCATGCACACATGTGCACACACACATTCAAACAAATTAATAAAATCTTCACAAAGTTCAGGGCTCAATCTGGTCATCTAAAGCTGTACATACACTGTACACGAAGTTCATGTCTCACCTCTGTGAGTGATGGTATGTGACGACCCCCACCTTCACTCCCCTCCTCTGCCTGCTTTGCTTTTATGATTCCAGGCTCTACTACAGCCGCCTGTCAACTAGAGGGTGCATCTCCGCCTCTCTACTCGCTAGAGGGCGTCTGCGCCGCTGCATCCCATTTCCTGGAGGCGTCGCCCGAGCTGTGCCGTCCTCCCAAGACTGCGGCGTCATCGTCAGGCAGTCCTAGACTTGGACCTACCTTGTGTGTGTCCGTGAACTAATGGAAGGCTTCTGTGATGACCATGGCTGTCTACATGGTTCTAGATTTCAGGTGGTTTTTGATTATTTTCCATGTTTGTGTGCTTTGTGCATTCCACACCACCAAGACCCTCCTGGAGTCTCGTGTTTGTTTCACTTTGCACATGTACAGAGTATATTTCACCAATATCATACCTCCCAAGTGTTTAAAATCCTCTTTTATAGCAACTTTTGTGGATAGATGAATACAGGAATAACTGTTGTCTAATGATGTTATTCTGAAGGCAAAGGGTTCTTCCCTAGTTATTTATGATTTTTGTTGACAGTTATTCCACCTTGTATTTCTTGTTTGTAGCAATAGACAATCCCTTTGTCAGTAAATGTCTTGTCATTCAGTTTCTCTTCATTCAAAAAACCTCTGCAGCAACATGTTTGATATTGTCTTTTTTTACACTCCTGCTAGTTTTTGCAGATTTCCTTTCTACATCCTTTCACAGGAGAGAGCTAAACTAAGTGCTTTGATTAGTTTCCATGTATCAGGTGTTGTCCTCTTGACTGGTGTTCTTGCCTCATAAGATCTGACTGTCAGACATTGACAGTTCTTGGAAGCTCCAGTAATGTTATATTTGGACACAGTGTGTTCTGAGCCATTTACACAGCTGTATAAAAGGCTTCTCACGGAAGGTCTGCATTTTCATCCTACTGTATGAGTCCTGAACCTTGTGTAACACAATTAAGCATAAGTTTATTAGTTTGAAAGTACATTTTACGAACACAAAGTCAAGCAGTCTTCCATTGCTGCTATTAGCTTCAATATTTCAGAAAGAAATTTGCCAGCACTTTAGCCATGACGAATTAATCTCTAACTCATTCAATATAAAGTTCTCCATAGGGCATACCTTACATAAAAGAAAATGTATCAAATGGTATATGTCAACTCTAGCATGTTCGCAATGCTGTCTAAATGCAACTGCTGGTTCCTTTCATGTTAATTGGCACTGCACTTAATTGGCACTATTTGACATGTCTTAGCAGTTCATGTCCAGTTCCAACACTGGAATTCAATGGTTGTACAACACATAATGCAATTTTACATCCATTGTACTGAAGTTACATTTATTTGATAGGTCTCCATGGATTTACAGTGTCTTTTGAATAATAGTATTTTTTTAATGAATCATTGTTTGGTTGTGTTACTATGCATTGGAACACCATTAAGCAAACCCATGCCAACTTTGGTTGCAGTTTGCAGGTTTTGCTTTCAGTTGCATTTAGCATTTCTGTACATTCCCTGGTCTGTGTGTATTATCCTTGCTCTGTGTATTTATCTATGGATATTCCCTGTCTTGGTCTTGTTAGCACTGTTTTATCTGCTTTAGTGGAATCCAGTGTTCTGTTAATTCTTTGTCTCATTCATGTTCAGTTAACTCCTTGTTTCCCTCCCTGTGCCTTTTGTTGTGTTTCAGTGTGTTTGTATTACATGTCATTTACCACTTAGCTTTGTCTACCCCTGTCTTCCTCATCATATATTACTAGAGGTGTGTATTCAACTAAGGATTTTCATAGTCGAATCTGATTCGTCAGATTTTCCCTTTAGTCGACTAATAGTCGAATCGGGGTTTTTTTTTTTAATCTAGAGCACCTTAAACGGGATCCCGTTCTCATTCATCATTCAGGACTTTTTTTCCACTTCAAAGTAAAAACCTAAAACACAGGTTTTATTCATTTAAACAGATAAATGAATAAACATGGTAAGTTGGCTTTATTTAGCTTTTATTTATTTACTTATTTATTTTTTAATGAAACGTTAGAGAACATTAACAAAAAAGTCACCGTCAGTGCGCAGTGAGCATATCGACCTGTCAGAAAGGCACTGTGCAAAATGTCAAAAATATTTTAAATAAAATTTGCCTGCCTGAAAATATATAAAAAATTGCCACACAACAGCAAAAAAATTATAAGTAAAGGTTCAAGTAACGGGGTTAAAAAAGCAAACAGCAGCAAAAAAAATGTTTATAGGCCTACGCACCGCGACGAGACGACACGACCGAAACGACTGAACTGTTTTTTTTTTGGCCTTACGCGTTTTAAATGGTATGCCATGTTGGTTGTTGTCATGTGAAATGAAAGATGTTGATGACATAACTTGCACTTTACTTTGTTTGATTCATCTTTATCTTTTTCAAAATACTCCCACACTTTTGAAGTTTTTTTAGTAGCCATTATAATCTTGGCAGATGCTGACTATCCTGTAGCGTGTTCAGCTCCGCTCATTTGGATTGTGCAACTGCAGGGTGTGATTTATTGATGTGTAGTAAGGAAGATGCCTATTGTTAATGAGCACACATCATTTAAAAATATTAATTACCAGAAATTAGGATGATTTTATTTGACAAAAGGCTATGTATAACAAAAACAAAGACATTTCATGTAACAACTAATGCTTAGCAGCATCCTTGGGCACCCCCATGCAGTTAGAATGGTACATTCGACTATGACGTTCATAGTCGACTAGGGGTATAGTCGACTATAGTCGAATCAGCGACTATTGCAGGTCACCCCTATATATTACCATACCCCATCATTCGCGTAACTCATGTGGATGCTTTGTAAATGTAAGTGTTATTGTCTAAAAGAGAGTGTGTATTAATCTGTTTCTGTAGAGGACAGCCTTTCAAAAGGTGTTCAGCTGCCAAACAGCATAGTTTTTAAAAGCACAGATAGTTTAAAATGACAGATGGACTTCTAGGAAACACATATAGGCTGTTTTTAAGTTACTGCAACTAATGTACCCATGTGAAAACCATGAGACCTGTGTGCTCTTTTTATCTTATTGGTTTTCTGTATGTCAACATAGATCTGAATTACAATAGTTAATATTCTATATATATGCCGTGGCCATTGATCCACTGCTAAGATCTTAAATTTAATTTAGATCTCTCTGAGACATACAACACACTACTCTGAGTATTTCTTCATTTTATTAGGGAAATTTCATGACCCCATGTAATATAATATTTGTGACACTGAAGGAGGAGACACGACAAGCGTTGGACAGTGCAACATAAAACGTTTAATGTACACACAAACACGCGTAAGCTCCGTGCGGAGTGCAAGCATACACGGACACTCTCACACAGGCACGAAACTTTAGACAAAGACGAGCACAAGACACTGCGCGAACGCACATTAAATAGGTGATGAACACAGACCCTCGTGATCTCGAGACAAGGCACAGGTGCGACTACGAACACGCTCACTGACAACCCACACCCACGGAACTACATACATGGACATAACGACACGCAGACTACGTAGTGGCATGCCCACAGGGAAGGGTCCGGAGCTGTCACCATAACAGAACCCCCCACCAGGGGCTCGCTACTTCCGGAGCGTCCCGCGCAGCTGGAAAGCCCCGAACCCACATCGATGGGCAGGTCCGGAGCCGCCGGGATCACGAGCCTCCGAGAGCCGTCTCCCCCGATGGTGGGAACCGCCACGAGCAGCTCTAGAACACCCTCCCTGGGAAGACAGGGGAAAATACATTAAACAATGGCACGTTCACAATTCGGGGTTCGGGAGAAACACGGATACATACAGACAGACAGGTACTGGCAGCCATGACAACATTCTGGCTGCCTGCCACAGAGCTAGCAGTGGAGCGACCCCTCCTGGGTCAGGCGAGGCAGGCGAGACCGGCGGAACAGGCGGCAGAGTCACTCCGGTCCTTGGAGCCGCGTTCCGAGCGGGCGTTGCGCTGCCCGGTGCTCCTGTCGACCGTGCTCCCGGTGGCCTCCCTCGGGGAGCTTCGGCCGCCTTCTTGGGTGCTACCGGAGTCCGGACGCTGCGCGCTGGCGGGTGTCCGCAGCATCTCCAAGGGCGCACCGAACCCCCACCTCGGACCACTGGCTATGCCCAGTCCCTCTCGCGCTCCCGGAGTCATCGGCGCTTCACCCCTCGATATCTCCATCTCCTCCTCGTCCTCCGAGACACTCCGGCCCAGGGACATTGGTTCCTCCGCGGTCGTGCAGCGGGAACAGTCCATCCTGCTCCCCACTGATGGGGGCCAAGGAATCTCCTTCCCTGTGTAGACGGTGCCCCCCGAACACCCAGAGGTGCTGTCTCCCTCCTCGCTCTCGTCGCTGAGCTCCGAGGGCGATGAGCAAACGGACGGAGGGCAGTTGACGTCTTCTTCCTCCCCGTAATACTCAGTGGGAGATGAGTAGATGGAAGGGGGAGGGCTGACGTCTTCCTCAGCACCGTGGTGATCGGCGGGGTTCGAGTGGACAGATGGAGGTGGACTGACGTCTTCCTCTCCCTCCCCGTAATACTCGGTGGGAGCCGAGTAAACGGAAGGGGGAGGTCTGACCGCTTCCTCCTCCTCCTCACCGGAGCGCTCGGTGGGTGCCGAGTGGACTGATGGCACGGGGCTGCCCTCTTCTCCCCCCTCAGTCATCTTGGGATCTACCATCACGGAGGGAAAGCTGCTGGTGTCTTCCTCGCTCTCCTCATTCGAGCACCCGGAGGAGAGACTCCCCTCCTCTCCGGATTCATCGCTCCCAAACTCGAATTCGGGGAGAGTGAGGGCAAAGGCGCCTACCCCCACCACTATAGGCTCTTGGGACTCTTCAGGGAATGCCGAGGTCGGCTTGGCGCAGCAGGCTCGCACACACCGGGTCCTGCTGCATGTCCACCTCTGGTACCTGTGCTTCACGGCGACCCTCGTGATCTCGAGACAAGGCTGACAACCCACACCCACGGAACTACATACATGGACATAACAATATGCAGACTACGTAGTGGCACGCCCACAGGGAAGGGTCCGGAGCTGTCACCGTAACAATATTCCTAAAGAAAAGGGAATGCATCAGAAACAAGGAATGAGAAAAGGTTTGGAGATTTCACAGGCCAACTGATTTCACTCACCCCAAACATTTAAATTCTTGAACCAGATGGACAATAATACATCACTGCAATCTGTACCTTTCTGTTTAAAAAACACCTCATAAAGTCACCATATGCCAAGGGTAAATTCAAACAATAAGAACCACTGGACCTTATGTCACTCAACTAACCCTTCCTTGACACGCCCCTTTTTCAAACAACTCTAAAACACGGGGGGGACACGGGGAAGGGTATAAAAAGAAGAAGAAGATTGGTGTCCCCCACACTGATTAAAGAAAACATTCACAGTACAACTCACGAAGTCCCAACAAGCGACCTGGCCAGGATCACTTTAATAAACAAGTCCACATTTTACTGTGCACTCCCCCGTTGCCTGCACCGCTACTCAGATGTTGCCACTTCGTCCAGCCTGTGCTAATGAGATTTACTACCACCAGTCCTCATGACGAACACTCCTTCAACAATAAGGAAGAACCGCATCGGCAAGCGCTTACATGCTCTATTCACGCACAAGGAAGCACAGTAAGAATTCAAATTCTCCTTTATCTTGCATCTACAGCGCGTTGACTCAGATGTCTTGATTTCCTCAGGAAACCCTCCTCTCATTCCGCCGATCTCGGAAGTGCTGTCGAACCTACTACCATCGCTGTTTTTAAAAAAGGTCCTTGTCCAATCAACGCACAATGGTTGTAACAAGAAACACCTGTAACCCACGAAACAAACCTTGCACAAATAAAGCAAAACAATCATTTCACCCAACCAAACCACACCCCCTCCTGACACTCTACCCCACTAAACAACTGGTAAACACTAATCCTGCTACCTTGCGGGTCGTCTACCCAAATCACTGCATTGAGATAGGCATAACCCCACTTCAGTACTCACTCAAGAGGTGTCCCCCTATCCTCCCGCTGTCTCATTTCCATCTGGTAAAACCACAACCAAAATATATGGGTATTTGTCCCCTGGACAGCCCAAAAATAAAAAAAATCTAGATCAAACATAATAACTGGTATTGATGGGGAAAATGGGGGCCCATACCTCCATCCGACCACTAGTCATGATACACCGGGGGGCACTCCCCCGCCCAGTTCTGGTTATCTCGTCCCATTACATTCCAGAACACCCTTTCTTGCAACACCTTCAACAACCTTTGACCCTTTGCATGCCCCAACGCTTAATGATACCTTGCCCAAACCTGATGCTGTACTGCTACATGAACCACAACTGCAAAGCCTTTATCTTGTCCTGCTAATGCAGATTCCCATCGAACTAGCATCCCCTCTTGTACTTCCCCATCAATTGCCCCCCTTGCTGTTGCATGGACTGGAACTCTACGGTTTTGGGCTGTCTACCTTGCTCTCGCCACGTTCAAATCTTCACAATTTCAGGATCCTTTTCTTGTCACTCCCCATTGGCCCATTCACTTACAGCCTCTGTCCTCCTGCGTCCACTCTCCTAGTTGCTGCTATTCCAGCATACCTGAACAAGGTGTTGGCATTTTGATGTTCCACCCCTGGTTTATACTGCAAGGAAAAATCTAAATTGGCCAACTAAGCCGCGAACCTTTGCTCAACAGCACCTAACCTAGCAGTTTACAAATGAAAGAGAGGCCTATGATCAGTAAATACTTGGAAGGATGCCTCCCATAAATAATCCTTAAATTTCTCAGTTACAACCCATTTCAATGCCAGCAGTTCCAATTTAAATTTATCATTTTTCAGCATCATGAAGGCTGCGACTGGCATAGGCAATAACCCGTTCTATCCCATCCTGGACCTGTGCCAGCGCTGCTCCCAGTCCTTGCATACTAACGTCAGTATAAAGACGGAATAGCTGTGCAAAGTCAGCATACACTAGAATAGGCTTCAGTAGGGCCTCCTTTAACCTTTGAAATGATTGTTCACACTCAGTAGTACACTGGATTTTCTGCTGTTTCCCTCTTACCCCTTGAAGCAGAGCTTGGAGTGGAGCAGCCTTCTTGGAGAATGCCGGAATAAAACATTGGTAATACCCTACAAACCCCAAGAACGAACATACTTCTCGGACAGTGATTGGTACTGGCCATTCTCGTACTGCTTCAGTCTTTTGAGGGTCTCTAGCTACACCCCCACGACTTACGACATGGCCCAGATACTTAACCGACTTCTGAAATAAACAACACTTCTGTGTTTGTAGCTTCAGCACATGTTCTTGCAATTTCCCAAAGACCTGCCCAAAATGCCCCAGGTGAGTCTCAAAGTCTTCAGAATAAATAATAACATCATCTAAATGAATCAACAAGAAATCAAGTACCTGTCCTCCAAGGCAGCGCTGCATCAGTCTCTAAAAAGTGGCAGGTGCATTACAGGCACAGAAGTTGCAAGAGTTGCTGGAGCAGTGGAAGGAAGTATTTGCAAAGGAGGAGGGAGATTATGGTTGCATAATTTGTTTATCACACTATCCCTACAGGAGATGCTGCACCGGGTAGTGAGCGGTATCGACCCATCAAAAAACACAACTGAAACTAGATGTACATAAAACAACTAATAGAGGCAGGCAAAAACTAAGTTTGAACAACAAAGGCTTAATTTAACATAACAAAGAGAGAACTTAGAAAACACATGAAATAAATACAGGGATATAAAACAATCCGAATGTAGGACAGAAAACGTAAAAAAAAGACAGGGTAATACATGAGAGGACAAACATGACAGAGACTAGATTACAGGGGAAAAGTAACAGATGGAGGCAAAAACGACGAAGTGAAAACCAAAACACAGGTAACCAGGCTGAAACAAATGCTGGGGGGGGGGTTAGTCTGTTGTTTACAAAATATTTATCAGCTCTGGCCTGTCAGCATCAATGTTTATCAATGTTTATACAGTGGGGAAAATAAGTATTTAGTCAGTCACCAATTATGCAAGTTCTCCCACTTAAAAAGATGAGAGAGGCTGGTAATTGACATCATAGGTAGACCTCAACTATGAGAGACAAAATGTGAAAAAAAAATTGAGAAAATCATTTTGTCTGACTTTTAAAGAATTTATTTGCAAATAATGGTGGAAAATAAGTATTTGGTCAATAACAAAAGTTCATCTCAATACTTTGTTGTATATCCTCTGTTGGCAATGACAGAGGTCAAACGTTTTCTGTAAGTCTTCACAAGGTTGGCACACACTGTTGCTGGTATGTTGGCCCATTCCTCCATGCAGATCTCCTCTAGAGCAGTGATGTTTTGTATGTTGTATGTGGCAGATTGTATGTGGCAGATATGCTTTCAAGAGCTCCACGCTCTCAAATCTCCCAGAGCCCTCCTGAAAACGACACTTATGAAGTCATGTCAGTCAGTTATATCTCCACAGCTCGTCTAGATGAACCCCGAAGGCACACAGCAGAGGACGATGTGCTACAGGCCCTCAGTGCAGTCATCCAGCCAGGATGGCCCACCAGACAAAACTTAGTCCAGCCTGCTGTCAGTCTCTTCTTCCCTTACAGAGACGAACTCACAGTGGAGGATTGTATCATCATGAAGGGTCACAAGGCAGTCATTCCCAAATCCCTGCATAAAGAATACATCAACATTGTGCACAAAGGCCACCCAGGTGTTGAAGCGACCAAGCGCAGAGCTAGAAGTGTGATCTTTTGGCCAACTATGTCTCAAGACATAACTGAGGAATTATTCTCATGTGCAGTGTGTAACAGGACTAAGTCTCATCAGCAAAAAGAACCTCTTCAGCTCCAGCCAGTTCCAGGACTTCCATGGTCCACAGTAGCCACAGACATATTTGAGTGGCAAGGCAAACAATACCAGGTGCTGGTGGATTCATATTCTGGATAGTTCGAAATCGACCTTCTCCGTGACATGACGTCATCAACTGTGATCTCTAAATTGAAGAGACATTTCTCGGTCCATGGTACACCACACATCCTGTTCTCTGACAATGCTAGACAATATACTGGCCGCTATTTCAAGGACTTTGCCAAACAGTGGGATTTCATCCATGCCACCAGCAGCCCTGAGTATCCCCAGTCAAACGGCCTTGCGGAGAGAGCAGTCCGCAGTGCCAAGCAGCTGATGGAAAAATCTCACAGAGATGGAACCGATGTATTCCTCAATCTTCTGAACCTCCGGAATGTTCCCCGTGATCCAACATTGGGCTCACCTGCTGAACGTCTGATGTCACGTCAAACACGTGCAGCCATCCCTGTATGTACAAAACTACTAGAACCATCCCCAAAAAGCACCCAGCAAGTCAGTGCACAGCTTCTCAACAAGCGGCTCGCTCTAAAGCGCCACTACGACAGGTCAAGTCACCAGCTACAGCCTCTCCGAGAAGGACAAGTTGTGCGTTTGCAGACCCCCAAAGGTCATGCCAAACTTGGGACTGTGAAGGAGATGTGCAAGGAGCCCCGTTCCTACATCATTCAATTCAACGGGAAAACATATAGAAGGAATCACAGACACATTCTTCCTGTTGCAGAGCCGCCACTACAACTGCACACTGAGCACCTGGACTCTGAGAACACTTTCACAACAAACAGTGTTCCCCACAACACCACACACACACCAGAGTCAAACGTTATGCAGTCACAACACACATCGCCACCACAGGTCACACCCACAGCACATATCCCCACTGAGAATAGCAATGTACCCTACATGACACGATCAGGCCGCATCAGCAGACCCAACCCAAAATACATGCAATAGGATTTATATGTATGTAATGTTTATTGGATGTTGGCACTAAATTATTTTATTCATGCTGTGATAGTATTATGAATATGTCCTCTTGGGAGGAATGTGTTAATTCAGTTTGATATGCTGTTTGATATCAAAGACTACATTATTGTGTTGTGTGTTAAATCTTTAAACAACATGGTAAGAAATGTTTCATGTTAGTATTTAAACAGTGCTGATTTATTTCATGTGGAGATGCATGCTAAAGGAAAGGGATGTAGATCATTTGTCTAAATGATTGATCACTATGGGCCACCGTATCTGCATGTGTTCTAATGCATAGCCAATCAGAATGCTCGGTGTTGGTCCTTTCTCCTTATGCAGCCTGTGAGTTACTTGCTCAGTTTTCTTTTTTGTACTTTGCATGTTCGTGAATAAAACGTTGCACTGATTCTAATCGTCTGATCATTGACTCGGACAAGGAACAAATATCTACAGTTCTACTTTGGTTTCATCTGACCATATGACATTCTCCCAATACTCTTCTGGAACATCCAAATGCTCTCTAGCAAACTTCAGACGTGCCTGTTTATGGACTGGCTTAAGCAGGGGGACACGTCTGACACTGCAAGATCTGAGTCCCTGGCGTCGTAGTGTGTTGCTGATGGTAGCCTTTGTAACGTTGGTCCCAGCTTTCTGCAGGTCATTCCCTAGATCCCCCCTTGTGGTTCTGGGATTTTTCCTCACCGTTCTTGTGATCATTTTGACTCCACGGGCTGAGATCTTGCGTGGAGCCCCAGATCGAAGGAGATTAGTAGTGGTCTTGTAGGTCTTCCATTTTCTGATTATTGCTCCCACAGTAGATTTCTTCACACCAAGCTGCTTGCCTATTGCAGATTCAGTCTTCCCAGCCTGGTGCAGGTCTACAATTCGGTTTCTGGTGTCCTCCAACAGCTCTTTCGTCTTCACCATAGTAGAGTTTGGAGTGTGACTGTTTGAGGTTGTGGGCAGGTGTCTTTTATACTGTTAACGACTTCAAACAGGTGCCATTAATACAGGTAATGAGTGGGGGAAAGAGGAGCCTCTTAAAAAAGAAGTTACAGGTCTGTGACAGGCAGAAATCTTGCTTGTTTGTAGGTGACCAAATACTTATTTTCCACCATTATTTGCAAATAAATTATTTAAAAGTCAGACAAAATGATTTTCTCAAATTTTTTTCACTTTTTGTCTTTTATAGTTGAGGTCTACCTATGATGTCAATTACAAGCCTCTCTCATCTTTTTAAGTGAGAGAACTTGCACAATTGGTGACTGACTAAATACTTATTTTCCCCACTGTAAATATCCACAATAAGACATTGTAGAAACATGGTTCAAACTGAAGCTGTAGTCTGTCCTTTTTTTTAATTTATTTAAGAAGAGACACCACACATTCTAATTACATTTCTGTAGCAACCCCCTAAGAAGGTTTGTACAATTACAATGTGTCCTTCTGTTTTTTCAAAGAACATAATGAAGAGGAAAAAATAAATAAATAAATAAAGGGGGGGGGGGGTATGAATAAAGAAAATAATAATAACGATAATATCCATAACAATAGATTACATTCTTAGGGGCAAAGGATTTGTTTTACATAAATTACACAAAAAAAGTCACTTATCATTGACATATTGTATTTATCTTTGCAAGGATGTTTAGAAACCTGGTCTAATTGGTTTAATATACTCGATTAATCTTTTCCATATCTGACTTTCCATAGCTGTAGTCTGTCCTTTAAATGTAGTTGTAACTCAGCGTGCGCTGCGGAGGGAGGGGACGGACACAAACGTTAAGGAAATTCCATAATCGAAGTCGTAGTGACAGGCAGGGGTCATAACGGGCGAGCCATCTAGGTTAGACAGGTACAGAGGCATGATAACAGATAGACACTAAACAGGGCAGGGTAACACTGAACATAGAGTAAAACAACAGAGAATGCAAATACCAGGAGCAGCAATGAGAAAACACAGAATCCACAGAAACACTAAACCAC
This sequence comes from Brachyhypopomus gauderio, assembly GCF_052324685.1. NCBI lineage: Eukaryota > Metazoa > Chordata > Actinopteri > Gymnotiformes > Hypopomidae > Brachyhypopomus > Brachyhypopomus gauderio. The sequence goes on from NC_135228.1 coordinate 7,470,021, forward strand.
TAATAGAAAAACCACGATAGAACGACCACGAGAGAACGAATAACCGACCAAGGGCTGGGGAAACACAGGGACTATAAGAACATAGAACTAACAAGACACAGCTGATTACACTGACAACACGGGCATGGCAGACAGACGGAAACCAGGGCAACAGACAAGCAGGGCGGGACTAACGGGCAAGGAACAACACAGACACGAGGAACAGGGACACCGGAGTGACAGCTAAGAGAGGGGGTCGTAGCCCTACGTGACAGTAGTCCATTAAACAGCATTGTATAAACTACGAAACATTGAAATAAAACTATTAAAACAGAGAACATTTATTGTATTTGAGAGCATTGAAAATCTGCCATGGTACAGCCCCTGACAGTCTGTCTCCATATATGTATTTCCATATGTTTATGTCCATATATGTATTTTCTTTGGGTGTGGTTCAATGTGCATATGTTATTCGTCTCTCCTGTGTCTTGTCTCATGCATCATGTCATGCAGTTCAATCGGGTCTTGTTTATTTTAAAATGTACTGTATACTCTATGTAAGAAAATTAATGTCCTAAAAAGGTTCATATCCCCCTCACTACTTCCAAGAATCATGCCACAGTTTGTGCTGTCCATGCAGTCCTTGAGCATTTTGTCATACTACTCTGCTGCTAATTTTGTAGTGTAGGCCTGGGAGATAAACCTGAATCACTGTAATCTGGATGACTCCCACCAGAAAATTGTGGAACCTGAACGACACAGTTCACAGTACGAGTGGTATGAAAAAGTGTGTTAACACAGAGTGGTGTTAAGTATGCAGCGTTTGCAGTTTTTTCCAGCTCTCTCGCTGTAAACCTTTTTAGCCATATGTTAATAGCCATATAAAAGTCTGCCACCAACCACTGCAGGCAGAAAGTCAATATCATATTAGATTACCGGTACAAGCTTTTGTGAAGCATACAGAGTGTTTCTACATGATTTCTGGATTGTATGGTAAATTGATCTGATTTGTGTTTTGTCTCTCATCTCTGAATGACCCTTTTGCATTGTTTTCCTTACCTGGATTGTGTTACTGGGTTTTTGGAATTTTTTGGGTTATGATTTGAATAATTCTCTCTCTGGTTTTGACCCTCCTTCCGTTTCTACCATATAGAAACCATATAGAGTATAAATAAATCTATTCCTGTCTGCAAGTGTTCAGATTGGTGTTCTTTGTCCTACACTGTAGACATTAAACACCTCACAGAAAAAAACTTACAACAGCTCCCTAAAACCTTCAAACAGCTCATTCTACACATTCATTTTGACATAGCAATGGCAATATATGTATAAAGTTTAAACACTGTAACACCGATGGCATCATAGAGTGATTAGGAGGCGGATGCAAGTGCCAAGAAGATTTATTCAGGGCAAATCCAAAAGAAGGATCAGTAACACAGTCCATGGTCATAGCGGTAGTGCATGTGCCCCAGGGGGTCTTATTTGTGTCTGCATATTAGTGTCAGTCTACGTGGTTGTCAGTTCTAGTTTGTCGATCATGGTAATGTTATGTGTTTTTACTAGCACTTAAGCACTTTACTTACTGAATAAAGTACTTTCATTTTTATTCATCTGCTTGCCGTGTTGGCTTCATGCTTTACACTTACAGTACCACAGTTAGGAGGCAGGAAACCACAGGCCTTCCTGTTGTTTTTCTCTTGTAGGTAAAGTGACATTGATCCTGTACTGAAGGCTGGGCTATTTTATGCAACCTGCCTATGCTGATGTTTTAATCATAAAGACCAGCACATGCAAGTGTTACTGTTCGTTGTTCTGTAACTAGAAATGGATTGGAGAAACACTCTACGCTTCTTTGGAAAAAACTTTAACAATCCTGTTTCATTAATTATTATTGGACTTGTTGGCTCAGAAAAAATTGCTGATAGTGAATTTATGTGCCCTTGCAGTGAAGTAGGTAGATGGGTAATTTTCTTTATGTACCTACTAATCCCTATGTTTACTACGTTCACCATCACATTTTACCTTACATTTCCACCCTATGAAGAAAAGGAAAAGGAGAAAGCACGACAGAGCTACAAAAAGTCGTCTTGTACATACTGGTCAAAGAAGCTCGTAATCTGTTTATTTTCAAGTTTAATTTGGATGGTCCTGTTCTTCGCTGATGGCAAATATATGGCTTGTGTCCAAGGTCAATTAAATGAAAAAGATGTTAATACTTGCAAAAATAAAACAGACCGCAGTTACTCCATTTTCTTCTCTAAGGTAAGCTACTTACAGGTTAAATCTATCTGATCACTGATCATTTAGGATTATCAAGTCCAGGGGGACATTTATTATCATAGAAACAGTAGTACTTTAATGCCTTTAATTACATAGACCATCTCTATGTCTGTAAACTTTCAACATTCATAGTCGTAATTACCAGAGTGAATGTGTTTTTTGTTTAAAAATGTGGATTCATCTCTCCTTTGTTATTTGATGGGTATTAATGTACAATAGCCTATACACAGTGAGCAATTATCATTTTGAAATCTAGTATAAAGAATGACCTAATATTACATACACTATATTGCCAAAAGTAATCGCTCAGCTTCCTTGACTCACATAAGGCCATTGAAGTGATTGGAAAACCTGATTCCGATCATTTGGGTGGGTGAGCGAATACTTTTATACATTATAGCTACTATAAGCAAAAAACATTTACTAATGGGACAGTCAATTTTTTTTCAAATAATAGGTAATCGCTATTGTATCACTCAATTTCAAGAATTTTTCACAGAAGCAGGATTTAGGTACCTAGCTAGCTATTGCAGCGATATTTTAAAATAACTTTCTTTTAGCCATCGATCTCTTTGTTTTTTGTTCTTCTTCATTAAAGGAAACAAAACCCTCAGGATCTTAAAATCCATTATTGTCATCACTACTTTCCAAAATTATTGCAACTTCACCAGCTGTCATTACTTTGTAAAACATTTCAGCTAGCTACATAGATGTTGACTGAGTGAGGAAGTAAGTTTCCTTAGTGACAAACAAACCTATGTGTTTTTAATCTCTTTTAATTAGCTCTTAAATCTATAGAAATAATTGAATGGGAATACTACAGATTCAGGAAATGCTTAATCAATATTTTTATGTGGTATTATCACAAAGATTTGAACAAAAACACTGAGAACAAGGAAGCTGATGTGTAGGCAATATAACTGTGTTGTATTTTGTTTAGATTATAGGTTTCGCTCTCCTGCTGTTTTTGTCACTATTGACACTGACTTTAAAATGCTGCCATCCCTACCTACATTCCGAATGCATTGAAAAATGCTGTGAAGAATGCTGTGATGAACGCTGTGACAAATTCTGCAACAACGTTCCTGAGAATGAACCTTTACAGCAAGTCATTGTTCTAAAGTTCCAGGTAGTTCCAGGGGATTTAATAAAATGTATAGAAAGTAAAGTCACTGAGTAGGGGACAGCAGTTGACAAAACCACATACAAGCTCCAACAAATTTATTGTATTAAATATGTAGATATACAGTAGAAAACTGTCTTTAGCTCCCAACTGAGAAATAAGAGAACAGAATACATCACAATTTCATTTAATAAGTTCCTGTTAATTTGCATTAGAACATATTTTGAGTTTTTATAGATTTAGCTTCATTTTTCTTCTATGATGATCAAGAGAAATTGTAACATATAACTTGTGATGGAAACAGTACTAACTTGTGCTTTCAAAGTCAGTGTACTACCTTCTTTCGAATGTCTTACCATGTTTTTCACTTATGAAATTCTGATGTTTGCATTTTCCAATATCTTTATTAAGTATATGTGCTGATGTCATGAATGTTATAATGTTGAGCAATTTAGTTCATGTATAAGGGACTGGAAGCATGCTAAGACACAGTGTTTTGATTAGAGTTCAACTGTATGTCAACTTATCTAACAACTGAACCCTTTGTTATTTCTAAATGTCATGCTGTTGGAAGTTACATGTGCTTTTCAATAAATTAGTATATCATTAAGAAGTTAATTTATTTCAGTAATTGTGAAAGACATATACAGTCACCGGTTTTTATTGAATTGAGATCTGCTGACTGTGGAGGCCATTCAAGTACAGTGAATTCACTGTCATGTTCAAGAAACCAGTCTGAGATGATTCACGCTGACTGATTTGGCATGTTATCCTGCTGGAACTAGCCATCAGTAGAGTACACTGTGGATGGACACTATGGATGGAGAAATAATACTCAAGAAGGCTGTGGCGTTGACACAATGCTCAATTGGTACTAATGGGCCAATCCTCCACTCCATTGCACCACCACCACCAGCCTGAACCGCTGATACAAGGCAGGATGGGTCTATGCTTTCATGTTGTTGATGCCAATTTATGACCCTTCCATCCGAATGTCGCAGCAGAAATTGAGACTCATCAGACCAGGCAACATTTTTCCAGTCTTCTGCTGTTCAATTTCTGTTGTACGAATTGTAGCCTCATTTCCCTGTTCTTAGCTGACAGGAGTGGCACCCGGTGTGGTCTTCCATTGCTGTAGCCCATCCACCTCAAGGTTCAATGTGTGGTGCGCTCAAATATGCGTGAAAATCCCAGTAGATCAGCAGTTTCTGAAATACTCAAGACCTGCCCGTCTGGCAACAGCAACCATACCACATTCAAAGTCACTTAAATCACCTTTCTTCCCCATTCTGATGCTTGGATTTAACTACATATGATCATCTTGGCCAGGTCTACACCTAAATGCATTGAGTTGCTGCCATGTGATTGGCTGATGTGACATTTGCGGTAGCATATACAATGAGAATAATATGGGGCCCTATACAGATCCTTGTGGGACACCATATTTTACCTTTGTACATTCTGAGCATTCATATTTTTCAAGTACAAATTGGTAACAGTCTGTCAGGAGAGGGCTTGACCTCTTATGCCAGTGAGTGTCTCCAGCCTGTTCAGTAAAATATTGTGATCAATGGTATCAAAAGCAGCACTAAGGTCTAAGAAAAGGATGTTAATGATAAAATTGATAAAATTAGGGAAAAAAATTAGGGATGTTGTCATGCTAGTGGGCAGTGGGACAACCAAGAAGACTGCGACAAGCTGTGTAACGTTCTGCGCGGAGCAGAACACGGAGGCGGACACAAACGCTGAGAAGAGCGAGATTTATTGCAGGACATACCATAATCGTCGTCGTAGTAACAGGCAGGGGTCGCAACGGGAGAGCCATCAAGGTTAGACAGATACAAGGGCATTACGAACAGAGAGTACACGAACCAAGGCAGGGCAACACGAAACAGAGAACATCCAAACAATCAAAATACCAGAACATCCAAAACAACCGACAAGGGACAAGGGACACTCAGGGATTATATATACACAGAACACCAAACAAGGATCAGGTGCAAACAATGACGACAGGGGCGTGGTAACAACGAGGAATCAGAGACAACGAGCTGAGCGGGATAAACAGGCAGGGAATAACAAAACCACGAGGAACAGAGACGTTGGAGTGACAGCGGGGAGAGGGGGCATAGCCATACGTGACAGTACCCCCCCTCAAAGCATGCCACTCCGGGGCACGCAAGGGCAGACAGGACAGGAACCAGACTCGGACAGGACAGGGAACCATGGGGCACGGTGAGGGACAGGGGACACGGGACAGGACATTACCGGACCGACCAGAGGGACAGGATGAGACAAGACAGGACAAGGAGACCGGGACATAGCAGAGACAGGGGAAGCAGAGACTGGCCAGGAGCTGGACTGGGACACGGCATGATGGGGAACATCAGGAGACCGGACAGGGCCAGGGTGAGGTACAGGAGTAGGACAGGATGGGACAGGACCAGGAACAGACTCGGGAGTGGGGCCAGGGGACAGGGCAGAGACAAAGACAGAGGCAAACATGGCGTGGACGACTGAGACCGGCACAGGAACAAAGTGGGTCAGGACTTGGGGAACCGACATGGGGACTGGGACAGAGACAACACCACAAGAAACAGACACGGGAACAGGAACACAGACCTTGACAGACACAACCACAGGGACCAAAACAAAACCAGGGAGAGGACCAGGGAGCAAAGGGAACATAGGCAGCGAAACATAAGAGGCATGGGGTGGAGCAGGAGGCATACAAAGTCCATGCCCAATAGAGGGCCGCACAGTCTCAGAGGGAACAGGCGGGGTCCGCTGGCGGGCAGCGGGAACAGGCGGGGTCCGCTGGTGGGCAGCGGGAACAGGCGGGGTCCGCTGGCGGGCAGCGGGAACAGGAGCCGGCAGACAGGCAGCGGGAACAGGAGCCGGCAGACAGGCAGCGGGAACAGGAGCCAGCGTGGACAACCTCCCCTGGGTCGCGGAGACAGGAACCACCGGGCTGACGTCCTCGGGGGGCGGAACCACCGGGCTGACGTCCTCGGGGGGCGGAACCACCGGGCTGACGTCCTCGGGGGGCGGAACCACCGGGCTGACGTCCTCGGGGGGCGGAATCGCCATACTGACGTCACCGGGGGGCGGGACCGCCATACTGACGTCACTGGGGGGCGGGACCGCCATACTGACGTCACCGGGGGTCCGAGCCGGCCACTCCTGGGTTGAGTGGCCACTACTCCCCCCCAAAAAATTCTTGGGCGTCTCTAGGGGAGAGGCTGGCAGGATCAAAGGAGGGAGGAGCTCCTCAGGGTAGGCGACGACCTCATGCGTTGTGGCAGCGGGGCTCTGGACCGGGGGCGTGGTCTTCCTCCTTCCCCGGTCTGGTCTGTGCCTGGAAGAACATACAGACACAACTGCTTCTCGGTGGCTTTCATTGTGACTCCGCCTCGTCGGAGGTATCGGGAGCTCACAATGGTTTTTGAAAGCCAACCGAGAGCCAAGCCAACGCTCGTCTGCACATTCATTCCGTCTGCCCGAATCTCGCGCTACAGGTTGCTCCTTCCTGTAGCGTGTGTCGAGTCGGGCAGACACGTAGCGCTTATCAGAGAGCTCGTCGCTAAAGCTAGAAACCGAAAGTGATTTCGCCTTGTTTTTACAGCAACGAGACTCCCCTGTACCCACAGCGCAAGAGGAATTCCTGTCTCTGGTTCGTTCACGCTGTAATACCGGAGAGTCGAACCGAATTAAACCAGCCAACATCTCATTACAGCGATTGAACTTACCAGAGTCTCGCTCTCTCGCTGTGTCCTCGTAAGGTCGGTTGTTATGTAACGTTCTGCGCGGAGCAGAACACGGAGGCGGACACAAACGCTGAGAAGAGCGAGATTTATTGCAGGACATACCATAATCGTCGTCGTAGTAACAGGCAGGGGTCGCAACGGGAGAGCCATCAAGGTTAGACAGATACAAGGGCATTATGAACAGAGAGTACACGAACCAAGGCAGGGCAACACGAAACAGAGAACATCCAAACAATCAAAATACCAGAACATCCAAACATCCAAAACAACCGACAAGGGACAAGGGACACTCAGGGATTATATATACACAGAACACCAAACAAGGATCAGGTGCAAACAATGACGACAGGGGCGTGGTAACACCGAGGAATCAGAGACAACGAGCTGGGCGGGATAAACAGGCAGGGAATAACAAAACCACGAGGAACAGAGACGTTGGAGTGACAGCGGGGAGAGGGGGCGTAGCAATACGTGACAAGCTGATGCCTTCGAAGTGACTGATAGCTGTTCCAACCAATAGTTCCCTCAACGGTGAAAAGATTAACACCTCACTTGCCATGATTTGTGAATGTTTGTCTCTGACAAGGACATGCACAAAACAACAAGCCAGTTGGGTTGTAAACATGCTAGCCTAAGGTAGGCTAAGCCAAGACAAGCTACACTGTCCAGAACACATGTGATTGACTCTGGCAAAACTGAAGCAGTCGAGAATTATTTTGTTAGTTGATATTTTGATCACGTATACTTTTGAACATCACAGAAAAGAAAAGGCTTACTTTGGCTGGAGTTTATGTCCAGTTGTTTGGGTACAGCATTGAACTGGAAGTTTGTGTGAACAACAGTTACGAAGCTCTATGAAGGGCTCGTTAGTGTTTGTGAGTACAAATAAACAATTGTGCATACAAGAATTCATACTAAATATCAACTCAATATTAGATTATAAACAGTATTAGAGCATTTAAGTACTGCATGTAGTACTTCCTCAGCATTGTGTAGGATCTTAGCTAGCGTGGTTAGCTTAGCTAGCATCTTGTAGTCTTGGACATCTCTATTCTGTTAACATAACATTAATTTTATGTTATATCATAACTTCATTTGGAAATTTCTGGTCTTTCTGTCAGATGTCCAATGTTGTTATTTTGTTTTAGCAAAAATTTAAATAAAAATGTTGCATGCTCTTGATGATGGGCCAGTGTCTTGGATCAGTGTGTGCCACATGTGGACAAGGGTGTGGCACTATGGACTGTAACGACTTAGCGTCCGAGAGAACCATGCAAAGACACGACTGCGTCCTCGAGACCTGAGCACATTCAGGGAGCTCAGAGAGAGGGGATAAGGACAGTTTACCTAAACATAGACTCGAGACTCACTTATGAGAATGATGAGGCATACTGACCAATATACACTTGTCTTAACACAGGGGTGCCCTGTGTGCGAGCTGAGAAGGAGAAATGTGAAATAACTAAAATCCAAGTTGTCCGAACAGCAGTCATTTTTCTCACAACTGACCATAAAAGCGAAGGCAGCCACCGAAGCATCATTTCGGGTGAGTCGCTTAATTGTTAAGCACAAGTAGTCCTTCCAAGAAGGAGAGATGATAAAAGAGGCATTTGTTGAAGCTGCTAATTCCTTGTTCCGAGACTTTAAAAACAAATTGGAAAAATTATCTTCAATCAAAGCTTTCCAGCTATCAAGGAATACAGTTTGCACAGCGCTCTGAAGCCATGGCCGAGGATTTGACCCAGCAACTTTGGAAGGATATTGCGGACTGCGAGTGTTTCTTGCTACAATTAGACGAGTCAACAGATGCAAGACACACCAATATGTGTGACGGTGAGTGCGTGTGGAAGGACGAGGCACGAATCCACTCCGGTAGCACGTTCTTTTAATTTTGAACACACACACACACACACACAGCGCGGATGCGCACAATTAACAACCACAACACAAGGTAACATGTAGGACTCAAACAACGACGAGCACAGGACACTGCGCGAACGCACATTAAATAGACAGACCACCTAAACCCCACATGATGACGAGACGAGCCACAGGTGAGACGAATTATCACAAGACACACCCGCAACCACGGAGATACACCGACGCAGATGAGTAGACGCAGACGACGTAAACACATGCCCAAATGGAGGGGTCGGGAACCGTAACGTGACAAAATGTATTGTAGATGAAACTCAAATTCAATAAAACAACTTTATTTATCCTAAAAGGGGAAAAGGAAAAGGAAAGAAAGAATACACAATATTAAATAATTTTACTTAAATAACTTAAATAATGCTAAAATAGAAGAAATAAATTTAGGTTTTGCATTTTCATTGTAGGTAGATCATTTTATGATCTATAAGTTGCTCACAAGCTGAAAAGGTGTGGGCACCCCTGATCTAACAGAAAATTAATAAAGATAAATGCTTAAAGGAAAAAGAGCAATCTTCAAAGACAGCACAGCACAGAACTATATTATATTAAAACATCACAGCTCAACAGAAACAAAGGAAACATACATGATATCAATATATGATCATATTGCTAAACATTCAAATATCCGACACAGTTAAACAAAAAACTAGCAAACATTAAGGATTAGCCTTACCATCAAACACCAAGATATTGAATACATATCAAACAGACCAGACAAGACAATCACAGCTACACCAGGAGACTACTACACAAACACAAACTCTAACGATAAAATGTCTAACACAATAACCTAGGAAGAAACCGGCACATATGGATGAAACAAAAACCCACAAGTACTGAATAAAAAGATGAGTTTAAATAGACACCATGAAGGACTGAAACAAGACACCAGTGGAGTAAATGATTAAAACCAAGGTGCAGAACAGGGGCGTAGAAATTAACATAAAACACAAGGGAACACAGAAAATGAATATTCCTTGGAACATTTAATGTGCAATGTTGTGTAACTCTTCAATACTACATGTATGTGCTCAATATCTTTTATTTTGTCAGAAAAGACCATATTGAATCAGAGATGATATAATAAAGTTTTTTACATCACCAGTTTTTTGTTTTTTGGACATTATCTTCTCTATTACAGGCTCTCAAAGCCTGGAGGTGAATCAGTATGTTGGCCCAACTGTCTACTTCAGTTTGAGCCCTGAATGATCATTTTCCTATATGTACAACTCAGTAGTGAACCGTGACCATTAAACCTGTCTCAAAATGGGCTGAAAATGGCCTCTGCACAAAGGGGTGTTATCCAGCTACCAGCTACAAACCAGCTACCAGGTTAAGGTACCAGCTTAAGATCCCAGCTGGCACACGACCGACCTTCAACGTTGAAATGTGGTTGAAATATGGTTGAAATACTGTCTGTTGTTGTTTCAATGTTGAAACAACGTTGAAACAATGTTTAATGTTAAACGATTGCGCAAACGTTGAACTATTAACGGTGAATCAACGTAATATCTTCAACCTGCCTTTGTATTACCATTTCAACACAATACAATTAAAAAAGTACAAACAACTCTTTGGCATTGGATGAGGGTTTTGAAAGAGGTATTAATTATTATTATTATTATTATTATTATTATTATTATTATTTTTATTATTATTATTATTTATTCATTCGTCCAAAAACGTCGTCAAAACAGGCAGGTATTAGCCAGGAAGACAACATCAGACAATGAAACAGTTTGAAATGTTTTGAGGCAGAAACAAAACTTAAGTTTAAATAGAGCAGGAGACAGTATTGGACATTAGGCAGAGCAGCAGTGAGTCTTGTGTGATCACTCGAGGGATTCTGGCAGTGTCGTCAGTGATGCAGGTGGAGGTCGTGAAATGTAAAGGTATGTATGTCCTTTTTATTTGTTCTTCTTACATAATATGTGTGGTATTATATCGTATCATATATTAATATCAAGGCATTTGTTTCTGTTCCAGACCCGGCAACCCTGGCTGCTTGGCGTGGCGTACGTTGTGTGGCGTACGCTGGGAGAGTTTGGCATTTTTGCTCACTTGGCATCTTTTAAAGTTAAGTTATGGTAAGTAAAGTCAAAGTTTAGTCAATACCTGAGGAGCATAATATTATTAATTACACATAGAGTTACTAAAACAGGCGACCCCAGTAACGCTAACTGGTTAGCTTTCCTGGCTAGGTGTTGTGAGGATGCCTGACTAGCTAGCATGAGCAATTAGAAACGAGTGGATGAAAATTCAATATTTTTACAAATTCGTTCGTTAAAACATTGTTGGCACTGTATACAGGATGTACAGTATTTATGATGTTTGCGTTTGATGCAAAAAAAGAAAAGTCACCAGTCTTGTGTCTTTTAACCTTTTATTAAGTTAACACAAACAAAAATAATAAAGAGATCTCTGAGAGTACACAACAGTGAAAAGTCTAAGCTATTTGTCGCTGAGGCAGTCCGCTTCTGTCTCTATTTTATAATTAAACCTGAGTGAGGCCCCCCGCCTCTGTTAGAATTCCCCGAGCTCATTCTATTTTCTCGTAACCACTATAGCAGTTTTGCACACCTCGAGTTCTATCTTCTCCTAACCACCCTAGCAGTTTTTCACACCTTGAGGTCACAGATGTTTGTCTCCTCCAACAATTTTGCAAATGTCAACTCGGTTTGCAAATGTCAAATTCACTTACTGATGCTATTTTGAAGCATCCTGTTTTTTTTTTTTTACAACTTAGAATATGCTTGTCAGCTCTTTTAGTGTGTCTGTAAGACACTTTTGATAATAAGCAGTTTATACTGTAATGCTAGTCAAAATATAAATGGATTAAAATAAGCAGTTTGATTAATAATGTAATGCTAGCAAAAGATAGGATTAAAATATAATTCCCAACATTTACTATTATACTTGTGTTTAACCAACCTGATTAACAAATTATGTGCCCTGATCTGTTGAGAGAATCTTTGCACTGTGAAAGATCTTTGCACCACTTTTACTCAAGTATGTGTCTCTAATACTTTATACATGTCTGGTTACAAGAGGAACAATGTGGGTTCCGTCCTGGTTGTTGAACACTGGACCAGCTTTTTACCCTTGCGAGGGTCCTAAAGGGTGCAAGGGAGTTTGCTCAACCAGTCCACATGTGCTTTGTGGATTTGGAGAAGACATTTGACCGTGTTCCTCAGGGATTCCTCTGGAGGATGCTCCGGGAGTATAGGGTATGAGGCCCGCTGCTACGGGATATCCAGTCCCTTTACGAACAGAGCAGGAGCTCCATTGTGGTCCTGTTGGCATCATTGGGTCGAGACCTGCAACTCACGGTGGATCAGTTTGCAGCCGAGTGTGAGACAGCTGGGATGAGAATCAGCACCTCTAAAACTGAGACCTTGGTACTCAGTCAGACAAGGGTGGAGTGCCCTCTCTGTTGGAAGTGAGTCCTTGCCTCAAGTGGAGGAGTTTAAATATCTCGGGTTCTTGTAGGGAGGAGCCAGTTGAGCTGGTTCAGGCATCTGGTCCGGGAGCTACCTGGGCACCTCCCTCCCCATGCTCCGGGCATGTCCAACTGGGAGGAGACCCAGGACACGCTGGAGAGATTATATCTTTTGGCTGTCCTGGGAACGCCTTGGTATCCCCCAAGAGAAGAGCTGGAAGAGGTGGCCGGGGAGAAGGAAACCTGGGCCTCTTTGCTTAGGCTATTGCCCCACAACCTGGACTCGGATAAGCGGATGAAAATGGGTGGATGGATGGATGGATGGTATTGAACATATATGTTTTGGACAAACTGTTTTTTTCCACAGAATTTTCTTTTTAATTCCTTTGTACTTAATAATGAAAGTTATATGATATTTTATTAGGAAGTTAGTTCTAGTATATTCAGCATATATTCATTGCCTATTATTTTTGATAAATCTATACCAACACCAACAAGTTTGTGCGACATGTCAGGTTTTATAGTGTCTGCAATTATGAACAGCGTCTCTCCCATCTCTTCAGCTCTGCCTCATAAAACACACTTTGCTATGCATTCTCATAATTACACTCATCTGAGACAGCCTGTTCCAAGTTCCAAGCTTTCTAAGTTCGGCTTTCACCCACCGTCCTTGTAGTCCATTGGGTCTTAAAACAATGCTTGTGCAGTGAAAGAACCTGAAGATAATTAGTGTGACCACTAAAACGCATACTGCGAGACATGGTTAAAGAACGTCACAGACACATTTATTTACGTTGCCTCAATGCGGTCTTAAATTACTGCAAAACGCATGTGTGCATTGTCAGATAGGCGCAATGATTTCTATGTTTAAATGTGTGGAAAGTGAAGTGTTCAAACACTGAACCACAGGTGCAACTGGGAAAGATTTTAAATGTCTTTCAAGTGACCTTGCAAGTCTATAATCTTGTCAGATTACAGCTAACAATATAGCTGCCGGTGTTTCCTGTTTGCTTTGCATTTATACCATAAAGTTCAAACAATCCACAAGCGACCAAATGCATGCAAGCTTAGTTTCATGTGAACAGAACATTCAGTCCAGGCCAGTCTATTCTCTGGAAAGAACTTTCTAGTTGGTGTGTGTGACCAGAAACTTTTTTGTTATGCCCTTCAGATATTTGTCTATAAACACTGATTATTGGATGCAGACTAAACAAATACCTAAACTAAACTACAACCTAAGCTAAGTCCTAAAATAACTGCTCAGATAGTATTGATTTACAAAAATGACACACTTCAGGAGTCAAAGCCTATAATCTCACCACACATCCGTTAACCACAGCTGCATGAGCTCCCAGCCAGAAGCCATGCCAAACGACGAAGACGTGCCTCTCTTTAAAACAGCATGTCTTTTCAGGATTAACACTGCTGTAAACTCTCCTCAGCGATTCAGGTCGAGCTCCATGACCCTCTCTAAACAGAAAGTGAGGTTGCACAGCCTAAGGTCATCAGCCACCTTCACTCATCGGGGAAATCAGCACAGTGCAGGCTCCAGACCAATTATCTCCCTTCCACTGGCCACCACTTTCTGGAAGGTATGGAGGGTCCCTCGAAAGAAGCCCAAATTATGGATAATGCGCTCAGAGTAGAGGAGTCTTTGAGAGGAGGGACAGGCAGCAGGTCTCTACATGGAGAGACAGACATACATGAACAGAAGACAAAAAGTGAGATAAAGGAGCTCGGAGGGGGAGAAAATGAGATCAGCTGTGAAGAAGCATAACAGATTTTTTAATATATATATATATATATATATATATTTTTTTTTTACATATATATTTAATATTAAAATTACACATCTATATTATCTCTCTCTCTCTCTCTCTCTCTCTCTCTCTCTCTCTCTCTCTCTCTGTGACGGGCGGGGGTGAGCAACAAAAAGGAAGCGATCACGCCAAGTCTCAGGGAAAAAGGATGGTTTAATAGAAAGTGTGCAAACCTAAAACCCGTGCAATAGATCCAAATTAAGGATATAATGACCAGCGGTCAACTGGTACAAAGACAAGACATATATAGACAAACGACCCTCGGGTGAGACGGATCACGGGCTCCGCCCACCTGAGGGACGCACATGACGTCACCAGACAACAACAACAACAGCCGCTGTGGACGGAGGCGGCCGGTAGGGGGCCGCCTCACCTTGACAGACCCCCCCACCAAGCCGCACTCCCCTCCACGGCTGCACACAAAACATGAAGGGGCAGGAAGGCAGAGGCAGGCAGGAACACACCTCCTGCCGTCCGGGAGCTGGAACATAAAACACACAACATTAAACAGCTCACCTCCCCGGGCGGGACCCTGGACCGACCGGGCCGTTAACAATACAAAACCACGCCCCAGTCGGTCACAGGGCCCTCACGCCCTAACCGGCATTCAGCCGGTGAACCCCACAGGTGTGAGGACGAGGGGCTACGGCTCCTCTCTCGTCCCTCGTGTGTGTGTGTGCGTGCAGGCTACCTCCCCAAGGCGTGGCTACTTCACCTCCTGGACCTACCTCCTCCCAGAGCTGACCCCTGCCTTCTGCTAGGGGTCACCCCAGCCTCCTGGGGAGCCAACCCCTCCCGGGGCCTCTCATCTCAAGGTGGACTCCTCCACCCAACCCAGGAGCGCCAGAGACCGAGGCCCAGAGCGGGCTAGGGAGCAGCCCCAAGGGCCTCCTGGTCACCCCGGGCAGGAGGGAGGATCTCCATCCCCAGCAGGAGCTTTTCAGACCGGAGCCCCATGGTCCCCAAACATCCGGGGGCCCCAGCCCTCTAGGAAGGGGCTCTTCACGACCGGGCTCCGGTCACCCCACAACACAAGGGGGCTCCTGCCAGGTGGAGACCCCCACAAGGTCCAGGAACACTGCCAAGGAGGTACGTATCTTTTAAAAGGGGTGTGGTCTCTGCATCTTCCTGGAGGATCCTGAGGCGTTTAAGTGTAATATTAGCCACTGTGTTGTTTGCAAGATGATAAGTTAGCCAATCATTAGCCAATCACAGCGGAATGTGAGATTTTAGTCCTGTGATGTCAGCTTCAAAAGGCCTAAACTCTTTGATAAGCCCCGTATAGCCACGAGTTCCTGTGAGTTTAGGCGTCACATGCAAAGATGACTGACTTGTCTTTCAATGATGTTCAACATCCTGCAATGGGAAGGCTGATTGTACGTTTGTCGAGATGAAGAATGAGAATTTAGGTTGTTTGAATCCATGTTTGAAAGACTTTACACCTCCACAATTTGCTGGAGATCATCAGGGTTTCTCTCAATCCACTTTCAAATCAGACTCCATACTCTCAGTCCATCTCATTTGTAGTCAGCGTGCTGTCGAAACGGTGAATGGCACCCGGGGCACAGGTGGATCCCAGCCCTCATATTTCTCCTTTTCCTCTCTGTTCTTTCTCCAGATGCTCCTTTTATATCAGCTAGTGGACTTGCACATACAAGCGAGAGACCGCAGGCTTTGATGTGTGTGTCTGCATTAATGAATACGTGTGCATATCTACAAGTGCACGCAGGTACATTTGTCTGTGCATCTGCACATGTCTTTCTGACTCAACGTCAGTTCAGTCATGTGTGAGGCTCTTGCCAAGAGTCTGCTACACTGGAATCTCACCGATTGCTTATCATTCAAAGGGAATCAGCAGCATGTGCATCTGTATATGAACAGAGAGCTTCCTAATGAGGGAAAAATGCCTATGCAGCCCCACCTCCCTTTGGCAGGACACACACACACACACACACACACACACACACACAGTATAAAGGGGCACAGTAGTAGAAGAGCTCAACAGAAAACATCTGTAGAAAACTTAATTGGCCACTGTATGACTGTATGAACTGAGTGGTACAATTTCACATTGCACACTGGGCTTTCAGCTGTAGCTGTGGTTTACAAATCAAACTCTGTCTGTGGATACACACAATAATCTGTCCCAGGACATAGTGTTCACAGGTGCCCCTAATGTGGTCCAAAGGCCCTTCAGCCAATGTCATAATCTGGCCCAAAGGCCCGTTAACCAGCTTCATAATCTGGCCCAAATTGCTGGATCTGCATCTTCTAATGTAGCTCTTAAATTAATCCTGATGGTTAAATTGTGCAGAGCAAACTGAACTTGATGCAGAGCGGATGGAACTCTTCTGGTTTACAGACCTTCACAGCTATGAAGGTCACCATTGTGTCTATTAGTGCATGCCATGTAAATCTGTTCATGAAGTACTTGGGTTTGCAACACGCTTCTAATTTAATAGCTGGAGGTATTATTAAACTGGATTAAACTGGTTCCCTTTTGACTCTTGGTCATCCCAAGGTTTCTTCCTAATTCTCACCTAGGGAGTTTTTTCTTGCCACTCATTAGGGAGTTGGACCCATACAACGTGTTGTAAAAAAAACTATATAAATAAAATTTACTTTGTGTCTGTGTATTTGTAATTTCTGTTTGTAATTTTATAATGTGTCCATGTCTGTATTGGTAATATGTGCTTGTGTGTAATTTTAATGTGTGTACTGTAACGGGAGTGATAGCTGTGTGCCACACGCACACAGCGAGAGACAGAACCAAATTGCTGTAGGTGCAGATTCTTGGCGGACGGATGGAGGCAAACGAAGTCGATGCAGCACACTCACTGCTCAAGGCTCAAGGAATGCACAGCGACGACTGGCTGGACCTGTGGGCTGAAGTAGGGAGTGAGGATGATGAAGAACAGGTGCCCGTGATTAAGGTGTATGCGGGTAAATTGGAAAGTGGGAGTGGCTGTGTTGAAGAATGTGTGGAATGTGAGGTGGGTGGCTCACCTGTGCGGCTGGCCCGGCCTACCATGACATGTACTTGTAATGTGTGTATTGGTAATGTGTGTGTACTTATGTATGCATTGGTAGTGTGTGTGTGTCCATGTCTGTATTTGTAATGTGTGCAAATGTTTATTTATAGTGTGTGATTGTTGTATTGGCAATGTGTGTATTTATGTATAGTAAAATCTTGACATATGAGTTTAATTCATTGTGACCTAGCTCATAAATTAATTTGATTGTATATTAAATCAAATTTCCCCATAGAAATTATTTGAAATGTTATTCATTTGTACATAACTTTATTAACAACAAAAAATCTGTACGATCTTAGAAGTACTATAATCGGACTCCCTTGATAAGTCAGCAACAGGCACACCTCGGTCATGCTTTTAGAAGATTTTGTGCTTTATATCTATGGTTATCATCATTTTCTTCTTTTCAGCACCGATCTTGGCATTCACTTTCTTTGGACCCATTGTTAAAAAATGGAAATGTTCCAAAATAAATGCAGAACAACACAAAACAGCAATAACAATCTGACAAAAAAACGTGCAAGGCGTGAAAAAAAGGATCTGAATGCTGTCTCCTAGTGGCAGATGGAAACCTTTCGCAAAAAACATGATGCAAAAAATTTACCAAGCAGATCGTGCCTCAAAAAACTTGCTAGCTGGGATACTCATAAATCAAGGTTTTACTGTATTTGGAATATGTGTGTGTATTAATAATGTGTTTGTATATGTGTGTATTTGTAATATGTGCATGTATTTATTTCAACTTTGTGTGTGTGTATATGTGTGCATTTGTAATGTGTGCATTTGTGTGTGTCTATGTGTGCATGGGTGCATACATGTATTTATAATATGTGTGCTTGCATATTTAATGTGTCTACGTGTGAACTGGTAATGTGTTAAGGTGTATTTATGTATTTGTATATGTGTTGTGTGTGCGCTTGTGTGCTGTTTAATCAGTCACAGCCAAACTAATCCTTGGTGACTCTTCTGGGACAGTACAAAATGATCGAGCCAAGTTCGAAAACAAGACAAACCACAACCGCACTCACACAACTGAAAGATGTTCCCATAGCGAGAGACGTGTTTCCATCCTTGTTCAAACCCTCGTCCAAAATCTGACATCTCCGCCCCCACCCCACCCTCTCTGTTCCTTCCCCTGTTCTGACCAAGAGCCACGGTGGCAGTGGAGCGCGTCCTTGTTCGGCACGCCGCTGTCCGTGGCGATGATCCCATTCATAATGAGCGTGGGGGAGGGCCCCAGACGGCCTGGGCTGTCTGGTGGGAGCTCTCTCAGGAGGGGTGGGTGAATTGAGAACGCATTTTTTTTTGGCATGCGGCTGTAATGCCCCCCCCGGTCGTGTGCGACGTGACATGTTGGCTCGTCTGAGTTCAGCGAGCTTCGGCGAAGGCTGAGAGTGTGTGAGAGCGTGTGGGGAAAAGAGGTGAGGTCAGGTACTGAGTCACGAGACTCCCCCTCTCCACAAGTGGAAGAGCAGTGGAGAAAAAAGAAAGAAAGAGCTTGAACGGGAAATGGGGTGCAGGAAAGAGGAGGTGATGGAGCGGAAGGAGATATTCCCTGCTGTGCTAAGCAGTAAAGACGAGGAGCGATGGCGAAGGTACATAGTTCGGCTGTAGTCTGTCGCCACGTGACCTGTGTGCCTGGTGTTCTTGGCTAGTAGCTTGTCACTAGCTGGTAGCTGAGGTGATAGGCTTCTGCTGTAAGACTACATGGCTCTGCGTTAAAACAGCATTTCATTCTATTCAGCTAACTGTCCACAACCGTAAGATCTGTCGAATAAATGCTCCCCAATCCCAGTATTATGGTGTGTTCTCTAAGACATTCTGGCATCTAGCCTGGATGTCAAACACAGTGTGTGTGTGTGTGTGTGTGTGTGTGTGTGTGTGTGTGTCTATTCATACTATGGCAGCAGTGTGAATGCTCTTCATCACTCTCTCATTTGTAATGGTAGAGGATCAAAGTAATGACAGATGTTTGTGTGTGTATGTGTGTGTGTTGTATAGGGTATATGATCATTAAGGGAGCAAAGGATAGAGAGACAAGTGGATGAAGCACAGGTGCATGTGTGTGTGTGTGTGTGTGTGTGTGTGTGTGTGTGTGTGTGTGTGTGTGTGTGTTTGTGTGTGCATTGCATGGATACATTCAGGTCAATATGATTCTTCTTCACGGTCACAACAATTTGCTCTTTAATGGGCATGTACTTGGGTGCTTCTTTGCATGTGAGAAATGTTTTACAATATCCACTCAAATCACAATTAGTGTCATCTTTTGAGTTGTTCTATGACTGCCTATTTGAGCCGTGCTTCAGTTTTGACGTGTCACCCAGCTTTCCCCCTGGATTTCGTATGTTTGGCCTGCTGCTTGTGAGAGTATCTGACCACACTCCTGGACATCTACCTTCCTCCAGGCACCTCAGACATGGTCCAGGTGACCAAGCACTCCAGAAGACATCTTGCTTCATATGGTGTGGGCATTCCTCACCTCTGCAGAGGGTGCCTCCAGAAGCAGGGTTGGGAGCCATTGATGGAGACTGTAGAATCTCCCACCAGTAAGGCGGAGCAGGTGAAAGCTGACCACGAGCCCTCCCCTGTCCCTCCAGGTGGAGTGGCCAACACTATGTGTCTCTGAGCCTCCATCTGCGCTGTAGTGATGTGCAGACCAGACAACCAGAAACCAGACAACCTCTCCACAGTGGCTGGTAAGAGGCAGTGCACAGATGTGCCCTCTAGTGTTGAAGGGGAGGGGTATGTTACTTTTTGGAGTTCTTGGCATTGCTCCAAACTCTAATCACACACAAACACACAGCCAGGTTTTAACACAAAATCAATGTCTGTTCGTGTGTTCGTACAACTTCGAGTGTGTGAAGTATTTTAAAGGAGTATGAGAGTATTTATGGGAGTATCCCCTCCCCCTGCCTTCCCCTCAAGGTTCAGGGGAACCCGCGGACCGACCTCACCAGGAGACGCATTCCTCAAATTCCTGTTGTAACGCATCACTCCCGAGCTGGACCGAAGAGCCACAGCCTCGTCATAAGGTTAGACGTACAACCTGGTCAAGGTTACTTATGTACTCTTCACCCAAAACCGGACCAAGCAAATACCCCAGAATCCTCACAGCAATTTCCACATATGTGGCTCAAAAATCTCGCTGTGGTTTTAGAACTATATTTAAGCTTTTTGCATTTATACTGTGAGCTGTGGGAATGTCTGGTTATAATTACATCACTCAGCTGAAGACATCGACATCTTCAGCTGTAGTTTCACAATTCACAAAGTTGGTTGCAGATGGTAGTTGGCAACACTTACTCTTTTAAAAACTTATCATTGCTCAAAATTGAACTAATCCGTATCTTTAAACAGTATCTTTATATTACTTTCCATTAAAAACTGATTCATCTCTTCTGTGTGTTTGTAACAGAAGATAAAAGAAACCGACTAAAGAAAGCTGTATTCTATATTGGTGTTGCTGTTAAACGCGTTTATATGGCCGCACCGGTGACCATCACCCCCTTAGACTCGCACGCTCCAGCTGTCACGCGTGTCAAGGGGTCGCGGCGCACGTTCGACTTTAAATAGAATCGTACACTTCTTTATTTGATGACTAAAATGGCATCGAGCTCTCCCTCTTTTTCAAACCATTTCAAAATCGCGTAAGGTTATTCAATGTCCTAGTTTTGAATTCTCCACACACACCGTTGTTACCCGTGTGCATCTTCAAATTTCGTCTCCGAAACGATTCAAATACGGCCCGTTTAAGCTGTAGTTGTATTTGATTTTCCCGCTAGCACGAACCTGGCAGCAGTCGCGCTTCGGATGGAAGCAAGCTGTGGACCGAAGTTACACAAAAAAAACCCGTATCTCTTCACTTTCCCCCGGTCTTTGTGGACCAATGAAACGTTTTGCATGTTTCCGTGGTCCATTCCCATTCGCTACTATGTCCTATTCGCCTGCTGACTGACAGAATGTGGGAACGCACCCCCTCCTCTCCTCCCTCCACAAACTTTGGCTCCAAGCAGTGTCAATGACGACTAGGAGAAGGGGCATCATTCCGGCTCTGAGGAGGAAGGTTGGATAGACCAGCGGAGAAAAGGATAGAGAGGGAGTGCGAGAGAGAGCGAGAAAGGGTGCCCCATCCGCTGATTATCTGGAAGAATCCAGATCTCCACTAACTTATGGCCGCGTGAGAGACGCCGTCTTTTCCCACCTCCTCCTCTCCCTATCTCCGGGACTTGTGGGCTGCGGGTTCTCTTCAGATCTGTATACAAAAAAAACTTTGCTTTTCTTCAGTCGTCTTTAACTACTCTATCCACGCGTTGTGTGGACGGCGCAGGAGATCATGGATACCCCTATAAAGTGGAAAGTAAAACGGAGGCTAAAGCACGCTCAGCTCACTTTAGCTATAATCCTGCTTTTTGTAACCTCGCAAGCCAGCTCAGGTAAGTGGGAATTAAACCCGAACGAGGAATATCATGTTGGGGAGCGTTTTGTGATCGTCTCTGTCTCTGTGCTGGGGGCACTGGCAAAGGGGGCCATAGTGGGCTTTGCAAGAACTGATTCCAAAGTTCTGTGATCAGTCCATGATTCTGGCGTCTCTTTACTCAGCAGCGGGTGCAATTTGAGTTATACGGGGGAAAAGTTGACTTTGAGAAGATCTGAAGTCCACCCCCGGGCAGGCAAAGCCAGAAGGGGCAGACATTTGTGTGGTTGTGGTCGGAACGCTGCGCCATCACTGGAGCGGCTCGGTTCTGACCGCTGGAAGCGCCGCACGCTCTCCATCACAATCCGTTATCACGGAATCTTCCACGTCTAATCATCACTCGGGGTTCTTGTATTACAATTGGTTTCAAATTACCAGAGCTGTAACAACAGATGGAAAAAATGACTGCATCATACGCGTAACTCACTCGTTTCAAGCTTTAAGGAGTTGATATTAATCTGATTTTCCAAGAGAGAGAGAGAGAGAGAGAGAGAGAGAGAGAGAGAGAGAGAGAGAGAGAGAGAGAGAGAGAGAGAGAGAGAGAGAGAAAGGGAGATGGGATTTTGGTCTTTTTTGAGCGAATATACATAACAGTTTTTTGTCTCCAGAAGTTCTTTTAGAGGTTCTGGCAAAGAATGTGATTTTCCTCTGCAGGCGCTCTGAATTGTGGACGTAATTGGAAAAATATGCATACGCTCAGAAATGAGAAGCGCAAGAGGAGGAGAGTTTCATGTTCTTTTTTTTCTGTCCACTACTCAGCAGAGAGGAAATCTTTTCTTTTAAAAGTTGCAATCAATATGATTTAATCTACAAGTTCCTGTGTAATAAAGGCCCCGGTTGATGGTCGCGCGCTCCTTTTAATGAAGAACATCAGTAGCGCGTGAGAAGGAGCAGGAGGGGGGGTCTCGAGCGCCTCTGTAGTCAGGGTGGAGTGGCCGCGTGTCATCTTTCGACCAGAGATGCTGAGGAGAGTTAGCCTTTAAACGATTATGTCGTTTTAGTGAAGGACTGGCTTTAAACATTTCCAAAACGTACAGTTGTCAGTATTTATAAAACAGTGAAGGATTAGGTTTTGACACAGAGGCAGCGTGCAGGGTGTGGCTAGCACGCGACTCACGAAAGCCGCGGGCCTTGTTCTTTTAATTGTTTAAAGGGAAAAAAATGTGGTAACTGGGAAGTTTACTCACATCTGACAGGCGAATTTTAATTGCCTGCTATACTATATAATCAGTAATAACAGGGTGAAAATCGATAATCACAGGGCAAGTTGGTGCTTTGCAACTCTCTCCGTCTCGCTCTCTCCAGTCAGTCCCAGGGAATGCCTCTATGTAGAAGAAACGAGGAGGGGCCAAGAAATAAGGGGGCGTGAGCGAGGGGCGGAGTCCTGACTGTGATTAGTTTAGTGTCTGCTCATGCAGGATGTTGAAAAAAAAATGTTCTTTTCTGTAATGAAGCTCATGTTGTCCAAGCAGACAGCTAGAACATGACTGCTCGCGCCAGGAACACAGAACTCTTTTATATGAGGTATCTTAACTCTGAAGTGGTCTTCAGTGTTGTTCTTTATATGAGGTATCTTAACTCTGAAGTGGTCTTCAGTGTTGTTCTTTATATGAGGTATCTTAACTCTGAAGTGGTCTTCAGTGTTGTTCTGTAATAGACTTCACTGCATCTTTCATTAGTGATTCTGTCCACTTCAGATAAATGTCTTAGGTGTGTATGTATGTATATGTATAACATGTCTGTACTGTTCCACATGTGGGATGACTTCCAAAGAGTGCACTGCTACCTATGTAGTGCACTATGTAGTGCACTTCCTTTTAATCACTCAGAGCAATTTCAGACTGTGCTGACGTGATGTAAGTTGGTGGTGTAATTTAGCTTAATGACATCACATTTTCAACACTGGCTTTTCAATGTGTGGCCTTCCTTTGCCATCACAGAGAGTGATGTAACGTAGTAGGTGGGGACACAATGATGGATGCAGAGACACCCACTTGGACCAAGGTTCTTTTGTGTAGTTGGCCTGAGGGATTATGGGATGCTGGTAATCTTGACTGGTGCTATGATACTACATCAGCATTTTAGAGTTCATGGCAACTTGAAAAAACAAAAAAACGCAGACGTGGAGGGGGGTGTGGGGGTTGATAGCTACATGTCAACATAACACTATCATGATTTTACAACCTTTATTGACACATTTTCATCTTTTAGCAAATATTATTAAGAAACCAGCAGTACCAGGACTTTCAACGCTGCATGACTTACAGTTTTATAGCATTTTCCTTAACTTAGGTTTGCAAGAAGTCAAATATAAACTTTGACATTAGTTCTTTTCTGTTTTACTTACAATAATGAATTTATTGAATTTTAGACACATCACTGAAATAGTACTCCATCCACAAAGTATTTTGATCACTTTTTCCTGGTCTGTCCATTGAAGGGGCCATTAGAAGGGAGCATTACCTGCCTTAGATAAAAGTGCCTGGGAGCTGCCTGCAGTTATGAGTTACAACTCATGTTTCCAATGGTGGACACCCTGGGGCCATCGTAAGCCCAGAGCAGGTGAAGGGAGCCTGAGCTACGAGGCACGTATAACCCCCCTTCTGGCCAGCAGCACATCCGAACCCTCAGTTAACTGACTGCAGTATCAGACTTTAGAGATTAGGTTTAGTATTTAAGACTAGGAAATACAGCTAGAGTAATTTGTATATAAGGTAATGTATAACTGCAGACCCAAAGTCACCATGGAAGTTTCTGTCTCTGTGTGTGGTAGTGTGGTTGGAAAAACCACAGACCATCTGTTAATTTCAACACAGTATGGAATCAAGTCTTTTGCCAGGTTTGGGCTTTTTTGTGATGTATCATGGTGATTCAGTTGAGACACTTAAGTAAGAAAAAAAAAAAGAGAAGGAGGAAAAGAAAAAAAATGTAAAGAAAAAAAACGAATTAGGAGGAAAAGTATCATCACCATGACCTCATGGGAGAGGGGGGAGGGCAGTAAAGTATAGATTAAAAAGGGTTTGTTGTTGTTTTTTGGTTTAGCTGATGCAGGTCACCGTTTATGACCCTTTTAATTTTTTCAGTTTTTTTGTTAAACTAGGCCTTGCCCTCTGTATTCAGCTGTGTTGTGAGTAGTTTCAGATTCTGAGGAGACCACAGCAATTCAGATCACACATTGTAAAAGCAGGAGGTGCGACTGCGGCCTTGGGCACGGCTCTGCTAAAACACTTCCCTGGGCACGGCTCTGCTAAAACACTTCCCGGCCCGCCACCTTCATTTATTCTTTCATGCAAACCATTCGCTCCAGCCACACTGGTGCCATGGATACTGTCTCGTGTTTATTAGGCTTATGTTTATAACAGGATTGATTCATGGGTTCATGGGATTCCATTTTTGTGGTTTGGAAATTGAATAACTAGATTGGGCAAATGTTTTTTTGCCCTTTTAGATGGACTGTTGGAAAGATAAAGAAAGATATGTAGGAAAGAAAAGTACGTACAAAAATAAGTAAAAAGTAGGGATAGGGAAAGAAAGAGGGGATGAAAAGGAATGTTTCACTGCAGGTGGGGGGAGGGGCAGGACATTAGCTGGCAGAGGTCACAGGTTCAGGGGTTAAAGGTCACCTGTTTAGGGTCATAACACTACATGACTACTGTGCCAGAGGTTTACAGTTCACTGGCCTGAGGCGCATAGTTTCTGAAAAAAGAGCACTCACTATTGTACAAATGTGTGGGAGGGAGTGTGTGTCCTTGTTTGGATCTGTTTCATGGTGCTGTGACAAACTATAACTGTGACTGAGGTTTTATGGATGTATATGTGTGACTGTTGGAATATGTGTGTGTGTGTGTGTGTGTGTGTGTGTGTGTGTGTGTGTGTGTGTGTGTGTGTGTGTGTGTGTGTGTGTGTGTGTGTGTGTGTTTACATTAAGACCTGGGTATACTCCACCACCCACACATCCCTTATCCCATGGGGCTGGTTACATGCATGCGTGTCAGTGTGTCTCTGTGGGTGTCTACTTCAGGTGAATATCTGCATTGTGATTTAAGTGCCAGTATGTGTGTGCTTGCATGTTATCAGTTTTAGGCTAAGTTTATGCACGTGTGTGTACACATGTGTGTTTATACTTGTATATGTGTGTGTGTGTGTGTGTGTGTGTGTGTGTCTGCACATGCCCTCAGTTTCCATACCTGCCGTGCTGAGATGTGGTAGTGTTGTCTTTCAGGAGACTGCGTGTGGGATGAATGGAGCCTTTGACTGTGCAGGGCCTGATCAGTGCTGTATGGACCCCCTCGTCTTTGTTATGATTAACAGGATGTCTGGGGGGTAAGGGAGGGGGGTCTGGGATACCCACGTCCCCCTGCATCGTATCCAGTGTCCCCTGGGGTTACACACACACACACACACACACACACACACACACACACACACACACACAGAACGTCTGTACAATAACATTCCCTGCACAGCCATGTTAGCATTAGCACACTGTTGCTAGCACTAACCCAGATTGCCCAGGTGGGATGTCACTGGCTATGGAACGGACAGCTGTTTTGGGGACTGTGGCCTCTGCATCATTGTTTGTTTCTGTTTTCTTCACAACTCTTCCCTTCTCTGGGAGACTTTTAAGACTTTTGAGGACTTTTCAAGGGTTTTATTTTATTTATTTCCTCACATCTGGAAAGGGTCATGAAGCTGTCTGCTGATCCCATAGGAAAAGAGAGCCAGAGAAAAAAACAAAAAAGAAAGAGAGGAAAGAATGCCTTCCAGATGTTTTAATTCCTCTGGTGCTGGAACTAGGCAGAGAGGAATGAAAAAGTGTAACAGAACAGAGAACCCTGCATCCCCATGAGTGGGGTAAAGGCCAGGGGGAGGGGCAGTCACCTGGGGGTTGGGAGGGGCAGTTACCTGGGGGTTGGGAGGGGCAGTCACCTGGGGGTTGGGAGGGGCAGTCACCTGGGGGTTGGGAGGGGC
>NC_135228.1:7501843-7506843 GCF_052324685.1 Brachyhypopomus gauderio
CACTGACTTGTGTCAGTTGAAAGCAAGCTTCTAATTTGCCCTGTGGGACAGAATTGCTTTTCTGAGCAGTATGTGCACAGACCATTTTGTACAGACATTTTTGAACTCAGAAGGTCGACGTTTCATCATTGCAGCTGACTGTCGGGTGTCTGGACATGAGCCAGTCAGACTGGAATGCTGACAGGGCGTTATTATCATGGAAATGCAACAAACACGATCAGCCATATCAGTTCAAACTGCCATAAGATTATGATTAATCACATTGACAGTTCATTACTTGAATTTGTATGTAGACTTGCTTTAGATTTCTGTACTGGACATATTGTCCAGTAGACAGGGCATTCTTCTCCCCTCTCTCCTCTTCTTGTCTTGTCTAGTTTAATCTCCTCTTGTCTCCTCTCTTCTCATGTTGTCTCATCTTGTCTCCTCTCCTTTCTTCCCTTGTCTGATCCACCCAGAATTCTGCTTTGCCCAAAAACGCCCGCAATGACAGAATCGTTTTTCGGAGACGCCACTAAATTGGCGTACCACCTCAAACCCCTCAGCTCCTCGGCTCATGGCTTCACAGAAAGTCTGAAATTCCTTCCAAATAGCGGCGGAGTTTATGTGTATTTGCACCAAAAATCATCATAAACTTTCTCTGTATTACAGGGTCTGAACTTGATGTCTGAGCTGTGTAATTTAAGAGTCGCTCTCTTTAATACTGCACAGAGTTTACCAAGGGTAGTGCCATCTCAGCAGAGTTTTCCTGTGGCCAACATCAAAACAGGAAACAGACATTTTAAATAGTTTCTACTTTACGTTTGAGTTAAAGTGAAAGAAAATCAAAAATGACTTGAGAGCAGGACCCGAGCTAAGGGAATCGCATAGAACATGAATGTTTATTGCAGTAGGGAAGGCATGAAGCCTGCTGTGCTGTGCTGAAACCTGTTGGGAATGCCAGAACAGAATGGTGGGAGCCAGAGCCCCCCCTGGTGGTGGGAGTGGGAGCCGCAGTGTTGGGGATTATGGTGGTGGTGTTCAGCATTTTACTGTTCAGGATAGTCATGTTCAGGATGTCTGCATTCAAGTAGGTTGTATTTGGGATGATTATTCGGTGGTCAGAATGCAATGAAATAGACCTGCTAAATCTGTCATGTAATTAATTTTACTGTTGATATTCAGTCAGTAGGTCATTCAGGTCAAAACTGTTGCATCTGGGAGTTCTTTCAGGAGATGTAGCCAGCAGTATGACACTGTTGGAGTAGTGTAATGTAGTACAGTGAAGGGAGTCAGCACTTTTGCACTGTCAGAGACCCAGGCAGGTAATCCTCATGCATTATGGGAATATGACTTCAGTGAAGACAGAAACTGCAGCATTGTGGGAGACTGAATCCACATACTCACTGATGCTAAGGAAGAATTAGCAGTAGTGTGTGTGTGTGTGTGTGTGTGTGTGTGTGTGTGTGTGTGTGTGTGTGTGTGTGTGTGTGTGTGTGTGTGTGTGTGTGTGTGTGTGTGTTTTAACCGTTCCACTAGTCAGATTTTCCATTTCAGTCAGCGACAGTTGTCTGTGTTTGGTTTTAGTGAGTGATAGATAGAGAGATGAATTCCTTTGGAGTGGCTAGGGAAGAAACAGGGAGTGAACACACACACACACACACACACACACACACACACACACACACACACACACACACGTACTCACAGCTGGCAGTGTTGAAAGTATACTGAATTGGGAGTACTGAACTCAAAAGAAAACATGGTGCATGTGTAAAACATGAACTCTACAAGCAGTATGATTGTAGTAATTTTGGACTTTATTATTGTTGCTGCTGTTGTAGCTGCAGGTGTGTGTGTGTGTGTGTGTGTGTGTGTGTGTGTGTGTGTGTGTGTGTGTGTGTGTGTGTGTGTGTGTGAGTGTGTGTGTGTGTGTGTGTGTGTGTGTGTGTAGGTTTTTATCTTGTCCTCTTCCTGTCGTTCAGTGATAACGTGACTGTGAGTTTGGCTATTGGAGTGAGAAGGGATGGATTATCTTGCTTTCCTTCTAAGCTGCCAGTGTGTTTTCTATCTCCTTCATTCTTATACTCATACACTGTCTTCCACTTTTCTGTCTTGTTTTGTTTTCTTCTCTTCCCTCCTGTGTGTGTGTGTTTGTGTGTATATATTTTTCTCAGAAGAGCCAAGGGGGTGTCTTCAGTGTCAAATCAAATCCCGTGCTGAAGAACTCAAGGTTTGGTGCTTTGCAGGTTTTCTTGTATTTATTAGAAACATGTTAAACACTAAAGAACACTAAACACAGTAACCTCTCAGCCTAACTGAGAGACACTATGTACACTAAAGCAGCCTGGGGCTAGTGCAGAAAGTGTGATTTACATCACATCCTCATAGCGCTAATGCTAATGCTAATGCTAATAGTAGGGTCTTTATGTCTTTATGCAGTTAGCATAACAAATGTAGTTAGATTGTTTAGAGCAAAAACTTTATGTGATGGGGTTTATGCTGAAACAGTTGTTATAGTGTGAACACAACTGTATGGAAAATGTTAAAAGATGTTTGACTGAAGTGATTATTACTGGATGCTGTCTAGTCTATAGACAGCAAACCTGGTTGCCAGGCAACATGATTATATTTCCTAATTGGCTGGTGTCCTGAATGTAAGGTCAAGCATTCACCCTGATGAGATCAAGACAGAGAGTGTGTGTAGGTGTGTAAATAGGAGGAATGTTAATCCTGATCTCTAAAGTAAATGCAGCCCCCATCTCCTGAGTGTGTGTGTGTGTGTGTGTGTGTGTGTGTGTGTGTGTGTGTGTGTGTGTGTGTGTCTTTCCCTCTGTTTGTATGCACAACTCTTTGAAAGTGAGCAGTATCATAATGAGTGCTTTGAGAATGACACCGATGTGTTTTATAGATGCTGCTCACAGCATAAACATAAAACAACAGTAGTTTAAAACGTATTTAAAACACTCAAACATTTATAACACATAAAACACCTTTTCATGGTTGTGGATGCAGTGCAAACAGAGGACAGTGTGGGGTTACATTAGAGACACTAGCTGTGTCGGGGCTCGTGGCTCATGGTTGTTTTGATGTTGACTGCACAGTATGTGTGTGTGTGTGTGTGTGTGTGTGTGTGTGTGTGTGTACACGTGTGTATGTGTGTGTGTGTGTGTGTGTGTGTGTGTACACGTGTGCATGTGTGTGTGTGTGTGTGTGTGTGTGTGTGTGTGTGTGTGTACACGTGTGTATGTGTCTGTGTGTGTGTGTGTGTGTGTGTATGTGCATGTGTGTGTGTGTGTGTGTGTGTGTGTGTGTGTGTGTGTGTGTGTGTGTATTAGAATCATTAGAATCATATTTATTGGTCATATATTGTACAAGTACAAGATGAAATACTTTCTTGCCCAGGGCCCAGTGTTAAAGCACCGAAAAACCAGAGTGTGTGTGTGTGTGTGTGTGTGTGTGTGTGTGTGTGTGTGTGTGTGTGTGTGTGTGTGTGTGTGTGTGTACATGTGTGTATGTGTGTGTGTGTGTGTGTGTGTGTGTGTGTAAGTGCACATGATGCTTTTGTGGTAGCTCGCCTATCATTATCATTTGGCAGTGAAAACCAGCTCTGTCTTTAATGTGGAAAGAAGAAGAGAGAGACCAAGACAGAAAGATAGAGGGGGTAAGGGGGAAAGAGGGAGATAGAGAGAGATGGAGAGATGGAGAGAACAGAGACACCAAGAGAGAGAGAGAGGGAGAGAAAGAGAGGGAGGGAGGGAGAGAGGGAGTACCGCTGGACTTTTGATGTGAGCGGAGGAGTGTGCGTCTCTCCAGCGTTGTGTGTGTGTCTTTGCAGCGTTGTGTGTGTATTTCCAATGGTGTGTGCGTCTCTCCAGAACTGCGTTCATCTATCCAGCGTTGTATGTGTCTTTCCAGTGTTGTGTGTGTGTCTCTTCAGCATTGTGTGTGCTTCTCCAGCATTGTGTGTGTGTCTCTCCAGTGGTGTGTGTGTCTCTCCAGTGGTATGTGTGTGTGTCTGTCTCTCCAGTGGTGTGTGTGTCTCTCCAGTGGTGTGTGTGTGTGTCTGTCTCTCCAGTGGTGTGTGTGTCTCTCCAGTGGTGTGTGTGTGTGTCTCTCTAGTGGTGGGTGTGTGTCTCCAGCGTTGTGTGTGTGTCTCTACAGGTGAATATGCTCACTGCTGAACCTGACACATATGTGCCTGTGATTGCAGAGAGAAGCATTCACTGGGCTGAAACGTGTGTGATCTACCTGTGCTCTGACCAATGTGGTATTTGTAGAGGGAAAGGCAGTGCTATGTAAATGTTGTCTCAGTAAATCAGTATGAGTGTTTTTACCTTCCTCTGGGCTTTCACTCTAAGAGGGTACACACACACATTCACACACACACTCACACATACTTATGGGGCATTACAGGCCAACACAGGGCATTACAAAGTGAGACCCTTACCTGAGGTGCTCTCTGTGGTTTACTGATCTCCCTGTGTATGCGTACTCCTGGAACTCCTGCAACAGATGAGATGGAAACTCTAGGAAGTGTGTGTGTGTGTGTGTGTGTGTGTGTGTGTGTGTGTGTGTGCGTGTGTGTGTGTGCGTGTGCGCGCGTACGTTTGTGATTATGCTGATACGTCTGACATAATAACAGCAAGCAAACCAGATTCCCTCTTTCCGTTTATCTCCAGTATAAAGGGAACTTAATCTGCTTCACCTCCACATTATTAATTAAGATTAACACTTCCTTTCTTCTGTTTGATTAATCCTTCTAAGTTGCAGTGTGCCTGCACCGACCTGTTTCAGCTGCACATCAGGCTCATTTCTGGCCCAAGGGGTGTTGCCACAGTGATAACTGGGATGTTATAACAGTTATAACTGTATAATTTACTGGGGTTAATTACATGAGAAATCAGCATGAGCTCGTTTACCCCATGAATATGTATGAATGTTTAGGCTATGAATGCTTAGATAATGATCAATTATGAATGTTTGGCTATGAACAGTATTTAACATTTAGATTTTGAACA
>NC_135228.1:7509343-7512822 GCF_052324685.1 Brachyhypopomus gauderio
TGAGAGGAGGGAGAGAGGAGAGGGAGAGAGAGAAGAGAGAGAGAGAGAGAGAGGAGAGGGAGAGAGACATGGAGTGAGAGAGAGAGAAGAGAGGGAGAGAGAGAGAGGAGGGAGAGGGAGAGAGAGTGAGAGGAGGGGAGAGAGGGAGAGGGAGAGAGAGAAGAGAGGAGGAGAGGGAGAGAGAGGAGAGAGAGCGACTGCGCGCTTGTCTATCTTCTTCGGCTGTCTCTACCAAGAAAATTACTGCATGGGTTGGTAACAGCAGCTCAGGTGATCCATCCCAGTGGACTGACCAGCATTACCTTCCACCGGGACACAGAGTCAACACAGAGGACATGCAGGTCTTTCCTGAGCCCTCAGGAGTGTACTAACCACAAGAGTGAACTAACCACAGGAGTGAACTAAGCACAGGAGTTTACTAACCACAGGAGTGAACTAACCACAAGAGTGAACTAACCATAGGAGTTAACTAACCACAGGAGTGAACTATCCACAGGAGTTAACTAACCACAGGAGGTAACTAACCACAAGAGTGAACTATCCACAGGAGTTAACTAACCACAGGAGTTAACTAACCACAGGAGTTAACTAACCACAAGAGTTAACTAACCACAGGAATTTACTAACCACAGGAGTGAACTAACCACAGGAGTTAACTAACCACAGGAGGGAACTAACCACAGGAGTTAACTAACCACAGGAGGGAACTAACCACAGGAGTGAACTAACCACAGGCGTTATCTAACCATGGGAGTGAACTAACCACAGGAGTGAACTAACCACAGGAGTGAACTAACCACAGGAGGGAACTAACCACAGGCGTTATCTAACCATGGGAGTTTACTAACCACAAGAGTTAACTAACCACAGGAGGGAACTAACCACAGGAGTTAACTCACCACAGGCGTTATATAACCACAGGAGTTAACTAACCACGGGAGTTAACTAACCACAGGAGGAAACAGGCATACATGAGAGACATGGTAACGGGTTAATTTAACAGTGCAGCAGGTAATTTTACACAGTTATGTCATGTTCTCTCTTGTCCTGGTCTGTAGCCATACCACGCCACGCCTTGTTTGTGGAGCTTTTGAATTTGACAATGTTCTGGGGTCAGTGATTAGTTCTTTAGAACTGACTTAAGTTTTTCATAGTTTTAATTTTGTGTGACTTTCTGAGTAGTGGGGACGGGGGTCATTTGACTGTTTCAGGATGTTTGTGAGGGACTCAGAATGTGTTGTTATGCTGTTCCTATTCTGGATGGGGTTCTGAGAATGTCTGAATGGCTGAACTCTTTACAAGGGGCGTGGCTTCTCTGCCTGGGAGTGTTACATGATCACAAAGTGATAAATCACAAATAGAACAATTCAGGGTCAATTCAGCCTCTCTTCTATGGTAGGACCAGAGTCCTTAAGGCCATGGAAGGCTTTTGCTCCTAAGAGCGAATGCGGTTTCTTTTTCTACCAGTGTGGTGTGGAGAATTAAGACCAGGAATTTGAGGTAGCAATGAATTCTCATCATGTCATGTCTCATAATGTCACTAAACCACTTTATACTCACTGCATGTGTTTGACAATATGGGTCCATTAGAGCTATTTGGACTGTATTTAGTGTTGCAATTGGTCATTCATTCCTACAAATTCTTTTAAAAATCGATTGGTCATTTCGTTAGTATAAATAACCAAGTACCAAGTATTGAATTTTGATCCTCTCATGGTTTTTTACTTAATTAATTCCACCTAAGGACTTATACCACTATTGTCTCCAGCTTAAAGCTGCTTTGAGACACACATCTTGTAAAAAAGTGCCTTAAAAATACACCTGTGACTTTGGCATTTGGCTTTGTTTTGGGTGCTATGTTGACCAGTTTTCAGCTGTTGTCTTGCAAGTTTTCACTGCCTGCCCTCGTCTCATTGTTTCTCGCTCATGTCTCGTTGTCAGTTTCTTACTTTTGTAAGACGATGAAGCCCGAATCCATGGCTGTGTAAACACAACATCGCAGACATCGCAGACTTGTGTCTGTTAGAGGCCTTTGAAGTCTGTTTCAAGGACTCAATTTCCAAAATCACCTGAGGTAGATTATACAAAGAACCGCCTGTCTGTAAAACACATTTACCTGCTCGCCGTGTCAATGTTTTTGAATCTGTTTACGCCACTGAACTCAAAAGACGTTAGCAGGATCATTTAAATCAGGTGCGGAAAATTCGCTGTCTCTTTCTGTGAAAATGCTTATCCGCATCTGATTTCATTTTAAA
This sequence comes from Brachyhypopomus gauderio, assembly GCF_052324685.1. NCBI lineage: Eukaryota > Metazoa > Chordata > Actinopteri > Gymnotiformes > Hypopomidae > Brachyhypopomus > Brachyhypopomus gauderio. Next base: position 7,511,599 of record NC_135228.1, read on the forward strand.
ACAATTTTGTCTGTGGCTGACAAACTCGTTTTTATGCGGTGGGCAAATCACAGGCAACAGCAAACGCGATTTGTACAGATTTATTAATGCGGTCTACAACAAACCTTTGCTTGTTACATCGTGTTTTTATCTCTCTCCAAAAAAAGAAACAAGAAAAAAATGACAGACCATTAGAGGTGTGCGTATGACACCTGTACGCACGTGTGTTTATATAAAACAAAGTTAGCTTTATTTTCTGCTAATGTTACTTATGCCTTGCTTTGATATTGGATAACAACTTCTGCCTCTCTTTTGCAGTGGATCCTGCGGATCTCCTGAAGATTTTAGATTTTCCCAGTTTGCCGGAGGGTGTAACAAAAACCACGGGCTTCTGCGCTCACAGGAGGGCAGCGAAGGGGCCAGACGTAGCGTACAGGGTGACCAAGGATGCGCAACTAAGCGCCCCTACTAAACAGCTCTACCCCTGTGAGTGACACACACACACACACACAAACACACACACACACACATTTTACACATGAAAGAAAAAGGAAAAAAAGGGAAGAGAAAAGTAATGATTAGAAACATAAAGAAATATTTGTGTGATCATGCCAGAATCTGCTTGTATTTCTAATTTTGTAATTTCACCACCACAAATTTTTTACACATGTTTACACCACAGTTTACGCATGTCCTTAGCCCTACAGTACAGAGAGACAAACAGAAAAAAAGAGTGAAATGCAGACTATCTATCTATCTATCTATCTATCTATCTATCTATCTATCTATCTATCTATCTATCTATCTATCTATCTGTCTGTCTGTCTGTCTGTCTGTCTGTCTGTCTGTCTGTCTGTCTGTCTGTCTGTCTGTCTCTCTCTCTCTCTCTCTCTCTCGGTCTCTCTCTGTCTCTCTCTCTGTCTCCCTCCCTCTCCCTGGGGAATATGTATTAGTAGAAACACATTATTTCTACAGGTCCAGCTCTTCCCTAAATCTGGTTTCTTTGTGAGTGTGTGTGAGTGTGTGTGAGTGTGTGTGAGTGTGTGTGAGTGTGTGTGAACGTGTTTGTTCTCTAGTTCTAAAAGCTTCTTTATTGCTTAAAGCCCAACAGTAGAACACAGAGCCATAAAGAGTTGATCCAGACTCTCAATTTATCAGGAATGCTCTTGGGACAATCCCTAGAATTCCTCGGAGAGAGAGAGGGAGAGAGAGAGAGAGAGAGAGAGAGAGGGAGAGAGCAATAAG
>NC_135228.1:7520822-7560822 GCF_052324685.1 Brachyhypopomus gauderio
TTTATTGCAGCCGCATGTGGTTGTGGTGTGTTAACAGAAATCTGATTGGCTGTTGATTGGCTTTGATGACATGCCTATAGGACTATATATATATGGCATACTAGCAATTGGCATACTGTCTCTCTTCTATGCAATCTGGATGGATGTTCTCTTCGGGTGGAGTTGTGCAGGTGAACAAACACGACGGCAACTTAATGGTGCTTTGTTTTGTCTTTCTGCAGGGTGACATTCAGCAGCTAATGATTGTAGCAGACCACCGTGCTGCCTATGACTACTGTGAACATTATAGCCCAGACTGTGAGGTTCCTGCACAAGATCTTCCCCAGAACCAGGACCCCAACACAGATGAATACGTGAGTGGTTCTTCCACAGTTCAACACCAACAAGCCAACTGTGTTTAATAGTCTTCTAAACATCCACACATGTGAGAGTGCTGACATACAGTCAATATCTAAACATCAAGGAACGTGGATGCTCTTTACAGAACAAAAACAGGCAAATACCGTATAGTGTACTTACAGTGTTTGTGAGCGTTCTTTATAGATAAGATGTAAATAAAAATGTCAACATGAGTGCTTTTGCAGATATCTAAAGATTTTTTGTATATGAGCATGTTTGTTACAGACAATGTCTGCATTTTTCAGTGTCCAAACATTTATAAATATGTGGGTGTTCTCCTATTGGATTCTCTAAACACCAATAAATGCGGGAGAGTTAGTTACATAAAGCATCGAAACACCTAAATATATGTGAGTGCTCATCTCTCTGCCAGTGTCTAAGTGGAACTGGACACGTGTGCACACAGGGATGTGGTGGGAATAAAGAATGTGCAGAAATCTGCTTCAAATGCACCCCTGGAATGAAGACAGATTAAACATGCACGACAGAGACCTGTCCAAACGTGTGTGTGTGTGTGGGTGTGTGTGTGTGTGGGTGTGTGTGTGTGTGTGTGTGTTTCAACTTCTTTAATTCTCCCTGGTTCCTCCACTCTTCTGGCTAAGAGGAAACGCTCCAGCTGGAGGCGGTCTGTTTAGAGTATTTTTTTCCAAACAAAAAAAGAAGACTTCATGCTTTTCCCAGTGAGAGAGAGATGGGGAGAGAGAGAGAGAGAGAGAGAGAGAGAGAGAGAGAGAGTGGGGAGAGAGGGATTCGCTGGACACATGTCTAAGCATGCAGAAATAGAATAGAATGAATGTCCTCTCGCTTCTGCGCACACAGCCCTCTTTTACCGTCGCCCTTAGGAAAGAGCACAGATTAGTTTCAAAGCTGCAATCAATCCAAGTCTTCGGTGTGTGCTTCAACGCAGACTGCAAACCTGGTTTCTTGTTCTTTCTCTCTTCACTGAAAATAATTTTCCTCAGTTCTGGTGCCCGCTGAGAATGCTGACCTGTCTGTCTTTTGGTCTCTCGTCAGTTTGTGTCTCTCCTGTCCTCCGGCTACGTTAAGACAAAAGCCAGCAAAGTGACCCTAGAACAGTGCTAGAGAGGTACATAAAGAGAGCGAGAGAGACATACAGAGAGAGAGAGAGAGAGAGAGAGAGAGAGAGAGAGGGAGGGATAGAGGAGCAGAGGAAATGACAAAGACTAAACAAGCTCAAAGTGTGAGTCTAAGCTGAATAACTGAAATGACTCTAGCTGCGTATAACCGCGTGTGTGTTTGTATTAGCGGTCGCTCGTTTGCTAGTCCCTTCAGCCCCTCCCCAGACAGACTGCTGGAGCTGTATGGCGTGAGCACATTCTTTTACAGCTTGGCTCCTCTCAGGGGCTCGTTAAAGATGTTCTAATGCGCAGGCCAGACGCTTCTAGGCATGCCGCGTTTCCCCCTCACACGCTCCGCAGAGCTGCCGTTCAAGCATGAGCCTAAAGTGCTTCAACATTGCCCTGTGTTTGGGGTCGTGGAAGCCCCCTGCGCTGACCTCTCTATGACCTCTGGAATCGGTGGCGCCGGCTCTATCAGCAGGGGCAGAAAAGTCGGACAACAAGGCAGAAAACGCCTCTGGCCTCCAAACGTCCCTGGCCCCCTATGTCTTAAGTATCTCCACTTTGTTGCTTTTCAATCATCCAGTGTCTTGGGAGCGTTTAAACTAACAATGTACCCAAGTCCAACAGCCCAGCCTAGAGAGATCAGCTCAGCACAGCTGGCTTTAATATTGAGAAGCCTTGACTGGATCAGGTGCAGCAGATTAAGGCTGTTCCTCAACCATGCAGTGTGTCTGACCTCCACCTCTCCAGTCAAACATCTCTACATGAAACTCCTCATTGCGTTTGGTCAGCAGCACTGAGATGCAGAAACCACTGGCCCAAAACCAACAACATGCTCTTGAATGTACTAGACCACTTCACGAGTTGTTACAGCAACAAAAACGCGTAGCTAAAAAAAAAACGCGAAGTAGTTCGCGGTGTTAAAGCGCTTGCTTTGTTCGTGCAGAACACAGAAGATGACACCTACTACTACGAGTACCCGTATTATGAGGACATGGACTCGGAGAAGGCAGAGGGGGTATCGCCCACCGCAGAAGTCACAGAGGTTGACACAGATGACGCCACCGAGACCAGGGTAACAAAAAAACACTCAATCAGCCTGAGGATGTGTTTTATAACAATAATAAACAATAATGACATTGTGTGTTTAATGGACTTTTGGCTGTAACATGCTAATTTTGAATACAATGCAATGCAGAGTTGAAAATTCCTATAATTCATAATTCATATATACATTTTGGCAGATATTTTAGATGATCAAAAATCATACACATCCCAGGAGCTTTACAGACCTTTACATGACTTTACAGATTGATGTCAGTTGTTAAATGCCCCAGAGTTGATTTTGTTGTACAACAAAGTAAAAAATAACGATAAACTTAACAGTTCAACCTTAAAACTGGTCAACCAGGTATTTGCTGTTTTGATGGGATGTATGGCTTCAGATACCTTCATGTAATGGTTACGAAATACCCCATATTCGTCCACCAATGTAACAGTGTCCGAACACCTGACACTGTGCTTGGCTGTTCTCCCTGAATTCCCAAAGTTGGTCCATATTAATACATACAAGTAGAAATGTTCCCGTTTAGTTTAATCTCTCACGTGAAGTTGGGAGTGTTCTGTATTCCAGCTGATGGATACACTCCCTCTCTCGTTTTGCACCAATAAAGGAAACCATCACCACAATCATTGGTGGAGCGGGAACGTCCTCGTCTTCGTCCTCTTCATCCTCCTCCTCCAGCAGCAGTAGAAGTGGCAGTGTCACCACGGGAACGGGCGAGGACTCGTATGATGGCTACGACAGCTACGGGACCGGCTACGACACGGACACTTACTACGACGAGTCAACGGCCTTGCCCGACTCCTCACGTACGGTCACCATCACGGGGACGGGCGGGGGCGGGCGAGGTGGACCTGAGTGTGGCCGGAAACGTGGACCTGAGTCTGGGCGGAGACATGGAGAAGCACATCATGACCTCTGTGGGAGGTGGCGGTGGAGGGCGGGTCTACACCACCACCGTGATACGCAACGGCACCTCCAGCTCTGGGTCGGGGTCTTCCTCTGGATCCGGATCTACTGTGAGGATTACCTCCAGCTCTGGGTCGGGATCCAGTTCCAGTTCTGGATCAGGATCCAGCTCCAGTTCCACAAGTTCTGGTTCCAGTTCCACAAGTTCTGGTTCCAGTTCCAGTTCCAGTTCCGGATCTAGCACCAGTTCTGGTTCCAGTTCTAGCTCAAGTTTGGTAAGTTGCTGTAATCAAGAGCTAATAGCCACATAGAGCAGCAGTCTTCAGAAATTATCATTGGTTTATTATTCATTTATTTATATAGTTAATATCATTGCTCACATTTTATAGCTCATGTTTCTGTGTGTGTGTGTGTGTGTGTGTGTGTGCGTGTGTGTGTGTGTGTGTGTGTGTGTGTAGGCTGGCGGTTATGATAATCAGTATGGTGAGAATTATGACCAGAACTATGGAGAGGAATATGGCGAGAGCTACAATGAGGAGCACTACACTGTCGGAGGAGGCGGAGACAGCAGCAGTACTGTATCTGTAGGGGGCGGGTCCGTATCTGTAGGGGGCGGGTCCGTATCTGTTGGGGGCGGATCCGTCTCGGTCGGTGGTGGATCTGTTTCAGTGGGAGGCGGCTCGGTCTCTGTGAGTGGTTCGGCAGGAGCGGGTGGTGGATCTTCAAGTGCTGGAGCCAGTGCTGGAGCCAGTGCAGGGGCGGGGTCTGTCGCCACGGGAGCAGGACAGGGAGGAGTCACCGGTGAGGCAGAATACACTGACCTGGATGGATTCAAGGAGGAGGCTATCACGGATTACACAGACTCTGAACTGGACAAGATGTATGATTACTATGATGAGAATGAAGAAAAAATCCTGCCCGCTCAGACTGACAGCTATATTGGCCAGGTAGAGCTTTGATTACCTGACAGTGTAAAGTTTCCTCTTACACCACAAGCTATACAATTGTTAAGAATGTATTGTGTAAACTTTACAGCAGGGGTTCTCAACTAGTCTCAGCCCGAGACCCACATTTTCTCACGGTCATTAAGTCACGACCCACTTTTATACAATACAAACCAAACAAATTTATTTTTGAAAAATAGCTTTCAAAAACACAACATGCATATGCATGTAAAGTGTAAATTGTCTTTTTAAAATAAAACATGAGTACAAAAGGGCATTAGTTATTATAAAAAAATTTTACCCAGAACGTGTCCGCGACCCACTTGTTGAGAATCACTGCTTTAGAATACAGTGTAAACTTCCAATAAAACAACAAGATAAAGAATGCAGAATGTGGTGTTGTAAACTTTACAACCTGACTCTGCTAATGTATGGTGGTGTGTGTATTTGGGTGTATTTTAAGCTTTAGTGTGTTTGTGTTTGCAGGTGGATGGATCCAGAGGAGAGAAGGGACAGAAGGGAGAGCCAGCTGTCATTGAACCGGTGTGTGTGTGTGTGTGTGTGTGTGTGTGTGTGTGTGTGTGTGTGTGTGTGTGTGTGTGTGTGAGTGTGTGTCTGTGTGTGTGTGTCTGTGTGTGTGTGTGTGTGTGTGTGTGTGTGTGTGTGTGTGTGTGTGTGTGTGTGTGTGTGTGTATGCATGCATGTCTGCTTTCCTTCTATACTGTGCATATACATGAAGCAAACTGAATCTTCACTGGAGAAAGACAAACAGCTTCATGACTGTAATGTCACCCAAAACATCCTCCTGAGAAAAGATATAGATGGAGGGAGTGAAGGATAGAAAGAAAGGGAAATATGGACTGAGAGAACAGAGAGGAGGGAGGGAGATAGGTTCAGATAAAGAGATATTGTCTGGACAGATTCAGCAGTTTGAAGTGGGCCATGACATTTCTTCATTCATTCATTCATTCACTAATTTGTTCTTTTTCATTTTCTTTCATTCATTCCCTTGCTGGCTGTACTCTATAGAGACCAGCTTCATGGGGCAGGTGGGGTCAGGGTTTATGGTGGGGGTCAAGTGAAGGACTGTGTTTTGTGTTTTCGGCCTTATTGATCAGCACAGCCTTTGCTCAACTCCGCTAGCTCCCAATGCTAACGCCCAACACATGCAGATGGACTCTCAGTCCCAGGAATCAATCACAGAAAGCTCTATTCAGACACTACCAATCAATCACTTCCAGTGGAAACCTCTCATCTCCTCCTTCAGCCTAATATCCTTTTTCCCACACTGCCTTCCATTACTCTCTCTTCCCTCTTCTTATCTTGCTTTGACTCTCTCTCTCTCTCTCTCTCTCTCTCTCTCTCACCCACTCTCTCCCTCTCTCCCATTCAGTCCCAGTTCCACTCTTGATTCTAAACAGCTGCATCCTCCCAAACAAATGTCTCAGGTTTTGTGTTTCTTTGCTGGTTTTCTGATGCTTTACACAATCAGTGTTTTTCAGGACCACCAAAGTGTAGAGAGGAAGTTTATAGTTACAAATGTATAACACATAGGTACTTACACACACACACACACACACACACACACACACACACAAGAAACAAAGCACAAACTTTTTTTGGGCTTTTCACGGTACACAGATTACACTATTGGTATTATAAGATATTAGAGAATGAGCAAGAGAGGGAGAGAGAAGAAGAGAGAGAGAAGGAGAGAGAAAGAGAGAGAGAGAAGGAGAGAGAGCTATAGACTCACTACACCATATGCTGCTTGTGGTCCTGTGAGGACTGTGCAGGTTCTGTGGGTTCAGATGAGGTAGGTGGTCTCAGTCTCTCTCTCAGTGTGTCCACACACACACACACACACACACACACACACACACACACACACACACACACACACACACACACACTCCTGTCTCGTCTCTGTGTCCACACAAACACACACACACACACACACACACACACACACACACACACACACACACACACACACACACACACACACACCAAGCTCCTGTCACTATAGGGTCACCTCAGGGTAAATCAGCCCTAGAATTGGGTCAAGATGTCTAACTATGAAATCTCTCTCTCCCTCTCTTGCACCTGTTCTCCCACTGGAAGCTTTATTTTATTATTATTACCATGACAAAATTATATTGTATTGCCAAATTTCTTATAAACAGAATATATACAGAAATGTTAACTTACACAAAAATATGAAGCATACAGCAGTAAATAACAAAATACACATAACATCAGTACCCAATTATAGAGGAGAGGCTGTGTAAAGAATGCACACACACACACATGCGTGCACACACACACACACACACACACACACACACAAACCCACACACACATTTGTTTTTATACCGTGTCAGGTCTTATAGTGCTGTCTCCAGCCGGTCGTAGGTGGAATGTCTTTGGCGTGTCCTCACAGGTCTCAGGGCAGACCAGGACACAGCGTACGAGCGATGACACCACGAATCACAGAACCACGGTTCTGTCTGTCTCAGTGTCACTGGACTCTCGAGATTTTGTGGTTGTGGCTGGGAAACGTTGAGAAGTCATGAGGCCACTAATGGAAGATCTGTCCAGACTGCAGTGTCCTTTAACTTATCTGTGTGGTTTTTCAGTTTGGCTTCATAATCTCCAGGAAGGCTCAATGATAAAGCCATGAAGTCATTAGCTCATTACTGATTCATTTATCTTCCCCCCCCCCCCCCCCCTCTCTCTCTCTCTCTCTCTCTCTCTCTCATTTAGGGCATGCTGGTGGAGGGTCCTCCTGGTTCTGAGGGTCCAAGTGTAAGTTTGTAGTTATTAATTTTATCGTGTGCGTGCACCTGTTTGTGTGTGTGTGTCCATTTGGTAGCAAAATCACACACATGCACAGACTTTCATGGCAATCCCTAATGCAGTATGAAATTACTTATGTTGACTTCAACATAAAATGTTAATTACAAAGGAAAATTGTGATTAAACATTAGCATACCAAAGCCAGCTATGTAAGCATGGAAATAAAGTGGAAGCCCTTCTCTCTCTCTCACACACACACACACATACACACACACACACACACACACACACACACACACACACACACACACACACACACACACACACACACACACACACACACAGTTGGTGCTGACCTCCACAAGCCTATTGGCTTAGAGACAAAAAGTTGTCCAGCAGGATTTATGTTGTTGACATCACTTGGACCAGATTCTTCTGTGTGTGGTGGTTCCTTGTGTATATATGTGGGATCGTGTCTCATTATGTATTTGTAGGGGCTTCCCGGTCCTCCGGGTTCAACCGGACCCCCGGGAGGTTCTGGAGAGCCTGGTGAGAGGGTGAGTCACTTTCATTCACATTTTCGTTCACAAATGTGAAGTCTGATGTCATGAAAGTCCTGACATCCTGACAGTGTTTTCCATTAGTGTACCCCTCTGTTTCGCTGTAATCACATTCCAGATTCATGCGTAGATGCTCTGTTGCACTGCAAAATATATTGCCGCCTTACTGCATTACCCAGACTCCTTTACTCCATTTAGGGTCCTCCCGGTCGCCCTGGCCTTCCTGGTGCTGATGGACTGCCAGGACCCCCAGGAACCGTGCTAATGCTGCCTGTATGTACACCATTCCTTCTGCACTAAGACTGACAGGTCTGGTCTGGACATGTTTGTATGTGTGTGCCAAGTGGAACGCCAGACCGATTACAGATCAGCACCTTGGAGTCTCACATTATGGATGGCAGAGCAGGCGAAACAGGCCCCCTACATCCACACAGACATTTAGGCGAGTGGGTGACTGTACACCCCCCCCCCCCCCCCTAGTGGTTGCATGGTGGAAATACAGGGCCTTGAGATGTAGAGGAAGAATGTTGGGGTGCATTATTTCCCTCAGACACACCCCTCCCTCTAATGTTCCCCTCAGTCTAACACGTCCCATTAGGCCCCTCCCTAGGCTAAGCTCCTCCCTCGGCTAAGCTCCTCCCTCTAACATGCCCCCCTACTATGCCTCTCCTACCAATATATTCCTACATTTAGCCGTACCAAGTTAGCTGCTTTGACGGACGTAAAGACTGTTCTGTAGTTCACCCGGCCACAGCCACACACCACACTGGAAATAGGAACGCGGTGCTGAGATCGTACCTTGCGAACATTTCGTGACATTAGCTGTGGCCAATCAGAACGCTGGATACTTGAAACATTGGGAGGTCCACCAAGACGAACGCTGCTACAACAGCGGGTCGCTAACGCTAGCATTTGCTACTGCTTATGTCATATATATTAGCAGCGCTAAAAACAAACGGAAGCCTGTTGTCCTCTCTTTTCATTAGCCATAGCACCATTGATGTAGTAGCATCTAACTAGCATAACCCGTCAGCTGCACCGCTCTGGCCATACTGAGTACATCAGTTAGCCTGTGGCAGTCCGGAGGCTTCAATTACACCAACAGCCCATTAAATTATAGCCTGTAAAACCGTCAGCATGTACTTGTCAAGAGTACTGTAGACTTGCACTAAGCTATTTTTGCCACCAGATGGCAGCACTGACAAAGATTCAAATGCATTGTTGTGCACACACAAGAAATTCAGTTAATTAGTTATGAATTCAAAATATGTGAGATTTATTTTATGAACCTTGTAATTAGTTCCTTGTTGAATGTTCTTAATTATCACTAATAATAGGCTTTCCAGACCCTCATGCTCATGTGTGTGCATGTTTATAATCGTGTGTGTTTCTATTCTGGGTGTTTGTCTCTGTCTCTCTGTAGTTCCGGATGAGCTCAGGGGGAGATTCTGGTCACAAAGGACCTGCAGTATCTGCCCAAGAGGCCCAGATGCAGGCCATCATGCAGCAAGCCAGGGTAACACACACACACACACACACACACACACACACACACTTGTGAGGTTTGAATGTGCAGAGCTTTTTTGGGTCTGAGATACTACTCTTACACACTCAAACACCCTGGCTTAATGCCACACACACTAAACACACTAAACTATCTCTTATTATCTCATAGCTGGCAATGAGAGGTCCAACTGGTCCTATGGGCTTGACAGGCCGGCCAGGGCCTCTGGTAAGTTTGATATCTCCCTCTGCCTGCCTCTGTTTCCTTCTCTCTCTCCCTCCCTCTCTCTCCTCTTAGAACATCTCTAGTTGGTTTCATTGGTTTACATGGTCCTTCATTTTGCATTGTGTAGGGTCCTCCTGGTGTTTCCGGACTGAAGGGAGAATCCGGTGAGCAGGGGCCTCAGGTAGGGACAACCACACTTACCACTTCTCTCTCCTAACTGCAGTTATTATTCATTCTACATTACCCATCATCATTAATGTGTGTGTGTATGTGTGTGTGTGTGTGTGTGTGTGTGTGTGTGTGTGTGTGTGTATGCATGCGTGTGTGTGTGTGTGTGTGCGCGTGTGTGTGTGTGTGTGTGTGTGTGTATGCATGCGTGTGTGTGTGTGTGTGTGTGTGTGTGTGTGTGTGCATGTGTGTGTGTGTGTGTGTGTATGCGTGTGTGTGTGTGTGTGTGTGTGTGTGTGTGTGTGTGTGTGTGTGTATGCATGTGTGTGTGTGTGTGTGTGTGTGTGTGTGTGTGTGTGTGTGTGTGTGTGTGTGTGTGTGTGTGTGTGTGTATATCCATACAGGGTCCTCGTGGTCCACTTGGCTCTGCTGGCCCTCCTGGAAAGCCTGGAAGAAGAGTGAGTGTGTTTGTTCTTCGTTTATATACAAGTACTTTGCTCTTTAATTAGTACTTAAATATTAGCATGCACGTTAGTTTGACTGTTGATTTGTTTATGCCTTCTGCAAGTTAATGAGTTTATGTTATAAAAGGTTATGATTCATTAATTAACAACGACACTGGTCAAACTCAGGAGTCTTTCTGTTCTGTGGGCTTGTCCTTTCCCTCATCAGTTAATCTCATGCAGGGTTTTGAAAGGCTCTTAAAAAGTTCATGAATGGTTTATGAGGGGCTCATTAAGGGCTTATGAAGGGTTCATAAAGGTCTTGGCAATTTGCTAAAGGACCCCACTGAACTCTACAATGCTTATATATATATATATATATATATATATATATATATATATATATATATATATATATATATAGATCTAATTAATGTTAATATTTAATGTTTATTCTGAACGATATTGTGGACAGGATAGTGGGTATTGATTGAAGCGTTAATAATAATCACAGTTTGTGGTTAAGCTGGTGTTCAAACCTTAATTTGTGTTACTGAAAATAAAATGAGTTTGGAATAAGTGTGTAAGTTACACTGGCTGTTGTATTGATTGTGTCAGGGCTGGCTCGGATGCCGTGCCATCTACATCCACAAGGGGCACCCGAGCCAGTCCTAGACTCCAGCAGCGCAATCAGCAATGATCTGTCTCACCTGTTGCCATGGCTTCTTAAGGAAGCCAGTGGAGACGGATCATTGCTGATTCGTTGTGGTTATGCCGTTACGCTCTCAGCCTCTCTCTTACTCTGTTTTGCAGCGTTTGCCTCTTTAGGTGTCTCGCCACCTATCTCTCTTATCTCTCTTCTCTGTCTTTTTTCAAGTCCTCTCCTGCGTCGCTTACTGACCTTCCTCAAGTTTTCCTCAACCTGTTTATCTTCCTATCCCGTTGCTGTTTGTATGGGAAGGGTTTTTTGTTTGATTAGCCTTTTTGCTATTAGCCAGCTACTTCCCCTGACGTCCTTGTTTTGCTTTATTTCTTTTTACGCGTTGAGCAGTCCGCGTTTATTCAGGCGCTCCTTTTAGTTCTGTTATTTATTGTGGCACTTGGTTCCACCTCTCTCTCGCTCTCTCTAACGCGGTGTGTGCGTCCCTACCACCATCGTTACAGATTGTCTGCAAATTGTCTGCTACATGTGTTTATGTGTTTGGTAGGGTGTGTGTGTGTGTTTGGTTAGGGTTTAAAAGTGTTTAATGTAACGTATGTGTTCAGGGTCGTGCTGGAGCAGATGGAGCTAGAGGAATGCCAGGACAGTCTGGACCAAAGGTACCACACACACACGCACGCACGCACGCACGCACGCACACACACACACACACACACACGTGCACATGGTGTCCTCAGTGATGGCATCATGTGAATGATTCTGAAACAGTAGACGGGTGCCAGTGGTGAAACCAGTGGGGAACCGTCAGGACCCTCTACGCCCTCTCAGAGGGCCTAAAATATTCTTAAAACATAAATATATGTAATTTATCCAATTTTTAAAATCTACTTACAGTTTGACAATCAACATCTAAACAATTACAGAAATATAAGCAAATAAATTATTCATGTGTGTCTATTCAATCTGTGTTGGAACGTGAGGGGTTAAGTGGAAGCCTGTGAGCCTGTGTCTCCCCCTATCAGCACTGTGATGCCCGCTGTTCGTTTACAGAGGGCCTGGCAGTGATAATTCAGCGCGATACCAGTTTCAAATGACAGTAAAACTGACCAATCATATCTTCCCTCTTAGTGGGCGGGCTTAACTGTATGATAATTTCCGCCCGCTGTGGCGACGCTAGCTGTCGTTAGCGTACAACCGCTAGCTAGTTTCGATTCAGTCCTTTGATGCCCTCGTACGCGTTGTTTACATATTCCGCTTCCGAGGAACACGGAGCTGTGAACCTGTGAAGGGCAGTCATGGCCTGGTGGTTAGGGAACTGGTCTTGTGACCGGAAGGTCGTGTGTTCGATCCCCAGACCTGAGGCCATGACTGAGGTGCCCCTGAGCAAGGCCCTTAACCCTCAACTGCTCACTTGTATTAAAAAAAAAAAAAAAAAAAAAAAAAAAGATAAAAATGTAAGTCGCTCTGGATAAGGGCGTCTGCCAAATGCCGTAAATGAACCTTATTTTGTTGGAACCTTATTCTGCTTAAGAAGTTATCTAGTTATCTAAAACAATAGACGCGTGCCAGTGGTGAAACAGTAGACGCGTGCCAGTGGTGAAACAGTAGACGCGTGCTAGTGGTGAAACAGTAAACGCGTGCCAGTGGTAAAACAATAGACGCGTGCCAGTGGTGAAACAGTAGACGCGTGCCAGTGGTGAAACAGTAGACGCGTGCCAGTGGTGAAACAGTAGACGCGTGCCAGTGGTGAAACAGTAGACGTGTGCCAGTGGTGAAACAGTAAACGCGTGCCAGTGGTAAAACAATAGATGCGTGCCAGTGGTGAAACAGTAGACGTGTGCCAGTGGTGAAACAGTAGACGTGTGCCAGTGGTGAAACAGTAGACGCGTGCCAGTGGTGAAACAGTAGACGCGTGCCAGTGGTGAAACAGTAGACGCGTGCCAGTGGTGAAACAGTAGACGCGTGCCAGTGGTGAAACAGTAGACGCGTGCCAGTGGTGAAACAGTAAACGCGTGCCAGTGGTAAAACAATAGATGCGTGCCAGTGGTGAAACAGTAGACGTGTGCCAGTGGTGAAACAGTAGACGTGTGCCAGTGGTGAAACAGTAGATGTGTGACAGTGGTGAAACAGTAGACGCGTGCCAGTGGTGAAACAGTAGACGCGTGCCAGTGGTGAAACAGTAGACATGTGCCGAAGGGTGAAGACAGAGACATTCCACCCACATCTTCACCACCGACCTGAGGGAACACGAAGTGACTGGATGACAGTGGCAGTATTCACACTCTAAACATGTGTTGAATATAACACACTGGACATGAACACAAATATGACTTGTACATGTACACACATACACAATTTATTTGCGCGCAAACACACATACACAAACACAGGTTACAAGCACACAAGTGGCTACACAAAACTGCATAGACACACAAGGACAAACCACCAAGCCCTGTGACACCTGCTAACCCCCCTCCCCCCCTCCACACACACACACACACACACACACACACACACACACACACACACACACGTTTCTCTCCCCCACTCTGCCTCTCTCTGTATTTATCTCTACGTGAGGATATGAGGCACCCTGGCTGTGTGTCCTGCAGGTCAGATTCACAGGTGTCTGGCTCTGTTAATTGCAGCTTCGTTGCCTCTCACTGGGCTTCAGATTACAGCATCTCTAGTGGCTGAGACACATCCCACCCACTACCTGCCCACATGTTCCTTAACTTGTGATGCCCTGTGTGTGTGTGTTTCACAGGGAGATAGAGGTTTTGATGGTCTGGCTGGATTACCAGGTGAAAAAGGACACAGGGTAAGCATCAAAAACCTTATTACCCCCTTCTTATGGATTTATGAAGCTTTATAACAACCGCAGATCCTATAGTGGCTATTCCTCTTGCCATTTATGGGTATATTCCTAAGCCCTCAGAACAGAATGATGTCAAGTGGGGTGTGTGTGTGTGTGTGTGTGTGTGTGTGTGTGTGTGTGTATGTTAGGGTGAGTCAGGACCTCAGGGACCCCCGGGACCTCCAGGAGAAGATGGAGAAAGAGTGAGATTTTCTTCCTCCTTTTCTTCCATCCTTCATTCATTATTCCTTGTTGTCACTCTGGCTCGTAATGATGTAATTTCCTGTGAACCAGGGAGATGATGGTGAAGTTGGACCTAGGGGTCTGCCCGGTGAACCGGTGAGTTTCACTACCATGCTGTCCTTCCTGGTCTGTAACCATGTATTACACATACACTCTGTATCAACTGAATGATTATTAGAAAATGTGCAGGCTGTTCCATTATCACCGTGTTATTTACATTTACATGTTATAAATGATTCTGACCTTTAATGTGTGCACATCTGGAAGGATGTGATGATGAGAAGAACTTGTTATGGAGAGTGTAATGTATAGTTTATTAAGGCGAAGGAAAGCCTATAACTTCACCTATAGGTGCTGAAGTTGTGAGAAGTGTTGTGATATTAAAAAGTATGTTCAGAGCAAGAGAATGATGCAAGACTTGGTTGTGTGTGTGTGTGTGTGTGTGTGTGTGTGTGTGTGTGTGTGTGTGTGTGTGTGTGTGTGTGTGTGTGTGTGTGTGTGTGTGTGTGTGTGTGTGTGTGCATTCTGCAGTAACTGGAATACATGTTTTTAGATCGTAATGTCCTCCCACTAACAAAAGATGCCTTTTTGAAATAGAAATTCCCACAGGATGTGCACATGAAAAAAGTAAACTAAAGAATTGGTTGCAGATATGATTAGGTGCCAACAGCACTTCGCTTATTTGATATCAAAGCTTTCAAACCAATCTGGATAAACCCAGATACGTGTGTGTCAGTGGCAACAGAGAACAAGAAAAAGAAAGAAAGACAGAAACGGTGAAAGACAGGAATAGGTTTCAAATCATTCATCTGCACTAACTTGTTCATTACATCAAATCAAAACAACCAAACAAGTCTGGGGCACTCCACCCTTAGGGTGTAGAGGTGGAGGAGAGTGAAGGGTGGAGAGAGTGAAGGGTGGAGAGAGTGAAAGAGAGAGTGAAGGGTGGAGAGGTGGAGGAGAGAGTGTAGGGTGTAGAGGTGGAGGAGAGTGAAGGGTGGAGAGGTGGAGGAGAGTGAAGGGTGGAGAGAGTGAAAGAGAGAGTGAAGGGTGGAGAGGTGGAGGAGAGAGTGTAGGGTGTAGAGGTGGAGGAGAGTGAAGGGTGGAGAGGTGGAGGAGAGTGAAGGGTGGAGAGAGTGAAAGAGAGAGTGAAGGGTGGAGAGGTGGAGGAGAGAGTGTAGGGTGTAGAGGTGGAGGAGAGTGAAGTGTGGAGAGGTGGAGGAGAGAGTGAAGGGTGGAGAGGTGGAGGAGAGTGAAGGGTGGAGAGGTGGAGGAGAGTGAAGGGTGTAGAGGTGGAGGAGAGTGAAGTGTGGAGAGGTGGAGGATAGAGTGAAGGGTGGAGAGGTGGAGGAGAGAGTGAGGGGTGGAGAGGTGGAGGAGAGTGAAGGGTGTAGAGGTGGAGGAGAGTGAAGGGTGGAGAGGTGGAGGATAGAGTGAAGGGTGGAGAGGTGGAGGAGAGAGTGAGGGGTGGAGAGGTGGGAGGAGGTGCAGGAAGACAGTAAATGTGGATGTAAAAGTGTGATTCTCAATATTGTCCACTAGAGGGAACCCCATCCACAATGTACAGTGTTCAGGAGGGTGAGTGAAAGTAGGTTATGGGGTTACAGTAGCAAACAGGTCAAATACTTGATATATGAAATTTTGGTAGGAGACGATATCAGTAATAAAAATGTAATTAATCACAAATGTGTGATTGCATGTGAATAAATGTAGAGTTATGCAGGTGAATGACATGCAGGTGTTTGTTATACAGGACGAACTGTGCTGAATACATCTGTATTGAACTAAAGATATGCTAACACACACAGACAGGCACAGACACACAGACATACTGGTCAGAGCATTTGTTGTAGTGTAGTGTATAGTACACACAAATAAAAGCTTTTCAATGGGACAGAAACACCCTAAGATGATGAGAGGAGAGATTTCATCTCGTCTGTCTTCCTTTTCACCCACCACCTACTCTATCCCTCTCTCTCCCCATTCATCTGTCTCACTCTCTTTACTCACTCTCTTTTTGCTTTTTGTTGTCAGGGTCCTCGTGGCTTGTTGGGACCTAAGGGACCACAGGGCGCACCAGGTTCACCTGTAAGTCTCTACCTTGTTCACACAGTGAATGCTTTGATCCAAAAATACACATTTGTTACATTGTGGTTACAATCCTGTTTATTCTGTAGATAATTGTGAAATAATCGTTCCTTCTTTAGGGTGTCACAGGAATGGATGGCCATCCTGGTCCCAAAGGAAACATTGTGAGTTAAATACACATCTGTACGCACACACACACACACACACACACACACACACACACACACACACACACACACACACACACACACACACACACACACACACACACACACACACACACACCATTTTCTTTCTCTAACAGGTTGATAAAACTGCAAGAGAATTTCTAAAATTAACATGCCTGCCCACACTATCACCCTATTTCCATCTCTCATCCAGCCTCTCTCTCTCTCTCTCTCTCTCTCTATCTCTATCTCTCTCTGTTCCTCTGGTCTGTCTCACTATCTGCTCCTCTGATCTGTCTCTCTCTCTGCTCCTCTGGTCTGTCTCACTCTCTGGACCTGTGGTATGTCTATTTTTCTTTGCCCCTCTGGTCTGTCTCACTATCTGCTCCTCTGATTTCTCTCTCTGTCTCTCTCTCTCTGCTCTTCTGACCTGTCTCTCTGACTCTGCTCTGATCTGTCTTTCTCTCTCTTCTCCTCTGCTCTGATCTCTCTCTCTGCTCCTCTGCCTGTCTCTCTCTCCATCTCTGCTCTCCTGATCTGTCTCTCTCTTTGCTCCAATAATACATCGTTCTCCCTGCGTCCCTGTTTTCCTCTCTCTCTCCCACACACACACACACACACACCACACACACACACACACACACACACACACACACACACACAAACACACACACTGCATGCCTTCTCATTGTGGTCAAACACAAACACTGATGGTGACAGCCCACATTTCAGTACTGTCAAAGAAAGATTCTGCTAATGAGACTCTGTGTGTCTCTGAGAATGCTGTGTGTGTCTTTGTGCCGTGTGTGCGTGTGAGTATGTGACAGAAAAAGACAAATTTGTAGGAGATATAATAAGATAACCTCAAGGCTTCATATTACCACATAAAGGATGTACAATATTTCTTCTTTATAGGTTTTCATTGGTCATTGCTGAGGTTTTTGTTTATTTTTTTGTGTTTGTTTTTACTAGAATTGGATGTTGATGCTCTGTTTCCTTCTCACAGGGACCTCAGGGTGAGCCCGGCCCACCTGGACAACAAGGAAACCCTGGTGCTCAGGTAAACTCAAGGCCACGGCCAGGTATTTTACTTAAACCCCTCCTACAATGGACTCTCCCCACCTGGAATCCCACTCTGTAGATTCATTAAGTTGAAACAGCCTTGTAGCAACCCAGCCATGAGTGGAGAAGGTGGGTTTACCTGAACACCTCCAGAACATTCTGGAAGCCAAGATGGCGGCAGTGAGATAGGTTCACTTGAGCAGATGAGCGTGTAATGTGACGGACATCCTGCTGAATGCACCTCGAGAACGACCCTTATGTTTCAAGGGCGCTAACTTAACATTCCCTGACTCTGCTGGCTGCTCTGATATCCTGTAGTTCATCAGTGCCAGAACAGGACAGGTGCTACTAGAGCCAGCCAATAGCGGTAGAGCACATCGGCAAGAACCAATCAGATTCTGCTGCACTTGATCGCACTGCAAAAGTGCATCGGTTCAGGAGAAAAGTGTTGAGCGTTTAAACAGCGCAGTACAGATACACTTAGTGAATGCTGACCTCTTCACACAGGGACTCCCTGGGCCGCAAGGAGCCATCGGAGCCCCAGGAGACAAGGTAATATGTGTGTATGTGTGTGTGTGTGAGTGTGTGTGAGTGCGTGCGTGTGTGTGTTTGTGTTCATCCTTGGTGAGACAGAATTACTGTGTGTGTGTATGTACGTGACTGAATTAACCTGCGTGAGGATTCCTGGTTGTTCTCTGCAGGGTCCAACAGGGAAGCCAGGGTTGCCAGGCATGCCAGGAGCTGATGGACCTCCAGTGAGTTTAAGGACACTCACACACACACACACACACACACGAACATAAATGTGGACACAAAAACATGCACAGATGGACATAGATGGACAAATATCAATGCGAATACACACCTGTACACACACACACACACACACACACACACACACACACACACACACACACACACACACACACTCACACACACATAAATAGATTGCTCCAGGCTTGTGAAACAGGTGTTTCCCAGTGCAGCAGGTGGAGAGATGAAGATGGCAGATGACAGAATGACAAAAGCACCTGTGACACAGCAGACAGAGAGAAAGAGAAAGAGAGAATGAGAGGGGGAGAGCTAGAGACCAGACAAACAGTACACTGATGAGAGCCAATTAAATGAGATGTTTATCTTCTTCAAACTATTCTATAGTATGGTGAATCTGTTCTCAGTTCTGAGCATATAACACTGATGAATCTGTTCTCACAGTTGAAAACATAATGCACCGATGATCTGTAAACTGATGAAGTTTTAATATATGTTATATGTAATCCATATTTTTGCTTACTTTTCTATATAAATACATACTTGTTTGTAACCTTGATTATGACTTTTTAATCTGTAACACCCCCCCCCCCCCCCCCCCACACACACACACACACACACACACACACACACAGGGACATCCAGGAAAGGAGGGTCCATCTGGTGAAAAAGGAAACATGGTAGGACCTGCTTTCTGAAATAGTCTCTTCTGTGTTTAGAAGACCTTCAATCTAACGACTATATAATCCTAATCCCATCAGTGATGGTGTAATCCTTTAGTCATTGTCTTTGCATAATCCCGCATTCCTCTGCCTGTCCCAGGGACCACCTGGAGCCCAGGGGCCCATTGGCTATCCCGGACCCAGAGGTGTGAAGGTAAAGAATTAAATCTCCACCCATGTCGAATCAACACAACATAACTCAACAGATCAACCCAAAGCACCTCAACCCCACACAAATCAATATAACTCAACACAAACCACCCCAACCCAGCTCAAATGAACATAACTGATCTCGACACATCTCAGCCCAGCTGAGCTCAAATTTACAACTGTTGACTGATTATAAGTGTTTTTGGGTTGTGGAGTATGAAACATTTTTGTGTGTTTTTGAGGCTGGCTGATTAGAAGCAGTGGAGTGAAGGCCTACAGTTCAACGTGTTCCCCCTCTGTGTGTGTGTGTGTGTGTGTGTGTGTGTGTGTGTGTGTGTGTGTGTGTGTGTGTGTGTGTGCGCTATGTAATCTTGTCATCTCGCTCACTCCAGGGTGCTGATGGGGTTCGTGGGCTGAAAGGAAACAAGGGTGAAAAGGTACTGTTAATCTCTCTGTCTGTCTCTCAGCTTTCTGTCTGCCTGTCCTGTTGCTATCTGCCTGTATGTATGCCAGTCGGTCTCTCTTTTGGGTTTCTCTATGTCTGTGTGTAGGCCTATGTCTCACCATCCGTATGTCTCTCTGTCTGACTCCCAGTCTGTCTGTCTGTGTGCCATTCTCTGTTTGTGTCTCTGACTATTTTTTCAGTGTAACTCTCACTGTTACATTAACACTCATAAGTGCGACCATTTTAAAAATCCCTCATTAAAAACATTGTATTCATTATAAAGTCATAGCCACCCAGAGTGTCAGCAAATTACACCTGGCCTCCACAAATAACAGTTTCCATGGAGACAGGCCCTTTCCAAATGTGCCTTTTTGTGTGTGTTTGTGGAGCTTGTACGTGTTTCTCCCGTGCCTGTTCAGTTGATCTGATATCAAGACAAACACATGTTGCACTGTGAGGCACACCTCCCAAAATGCATTACTCACCTTTGGGGCTAACTGTCTGAAACTTGGAACCTTTACAATCAATCGGCAAAACACTTTCCAAACCTCCCCCAGTAAAGGGCATATAATTTTCTCTCCCTTAAAACAAATGTTCTCCTTCTCTTCTGCTCTCCTGATATCCCACTCTTTGCCTTTTTCTCTCTCTCCCTTGCTATCTCTTCTCTTCCTCCCTCGCCCTTTCTCAGGGAGAAGATGGCTTCCCTGGATTTAAAGGGGACATGGGAATCAAGGGAGACAGGGTAAGATGCTGTTGTCTTGGTTGTTTATTTTTCGATGCCTTGCCGTTGCCGTCCCCACCACCTGCTGCCGCGGCTCCATTGTGGTCATCAGGGGTCATCAGGGCTCCATTGTGAGGGGCAGCACGGCGTTACTGCTGCCCCGTTTGAAGACCTGCTGCTTGAAATGTCTTCATCTCGCTCCTGTGCCTCCGTCCAGGTGTCCTACCCAGGAACCCCGGCCGTAGCCACTCTCACAAATGTTTTCCATTTTGGTTCAAGAGACCCCACGGGTACCCTGACCCATCTGGCCTGGGCGACTAACAGACACATGCTTCTGGTCTTGTTGGGGTTGTGCGTTAGAGCGAAGTCCGCGGTGATCTAGTATCCAGTACCACCAACACGCAGTTGAGAACACATAAGCCATGAAGACTCATAAAGGCATCCCAGTTCTTGTTATGGACTTTCTTGAAAATCATCTGAGGAGTCTACTCCAAATACTTTTTAGTTATGAATTTTTCACAGCTTGGACCTCTGATATAAATTTAATCACTTTTGGAATACTTTGAATGTGTATTCTAAGCCTCACCAATTGCCTATTTGTCATGGCACTGGGTTGAAATTTGTACCGATCTTACCCTAAGGATATTTTGCAACATGTGCTCAACTAATTTTTTGTTTTAGAAGGTTTTAAAGTAATCAAATTCATAAACATGAATAATTTAGCCAAAGAAAGAATGTTTCAATTCCAAAAACAAGTCTGAACTAGAATTCACTTACATACAACCAAAGTGTGTTCTATGTAGTATTACTATAGTTCATGAAGTATTAGGTGTGTTCTATGTAGTATTACTATAGTTCATGAAGTATTAGGTGTATTAGGTGTGTTCTATGTAGTATTACTACAGTTCATCAAGTATTAGGTGTGTTCTATGTAGTATTACTACAGTTCATCAAGTATTAGGTGTGTTCTATGTAGTATCACTATAGTTCATCAAGTGTGAGGTGTGTTCTATGTAGTATTACTACAGTTCATCAAGTATTAGGTGTGTTCTATGTAGTATCACTATAGTTCATCAAGTATTAGGTGTGTTCTATGTAGTATTACTATAGTTAATCAAGTATTAGGTGTGTTCTATGTAGTATTACTATAGTTAATCAATTATTAGGTGTGTTCTATGTAGTATTACTATAGTTCATCAAGTATTAGGTGTGTTCTATGTAGTATTACTATAGTTCATGAAGTATTAGGTGTGTTCTATGTCGTATCACTATAGTTCATTAAGTGTTAGGTGTGTTCTATGTAGTATCACTATAGTTCATCAAGTATTAGGTGTGTTCTATGTAGTATCACTATAGTTAATCAAGTATTAGGTGTGTTCTATGTAGTATCACTATAGTTCATCAAGTATTAGGTGTGTTCTATGTAGTATCACTATAGTTCATCAAGTATTAGGGGTGTTCTATGTAGTATCACTATAGTTCATCAAGTATTAGGTGTGTTCTATGTAGTATCACTATAGTTCATCAAGTATTAGGTGTGTTCTATGTAGTATCACTATAGTTCATCAAGTATTAGGTGTGTTCTATGTAGTATCACTATAGTTCATCAAGTATTAGGTGTGTTCTATGTAGTATTACTATAGTTCATCCAGTATTAGGTGTGTTCTATGTAGTATTACTATAGTTCATCAAGTATTAGGTGTGTTCTATGTAGTATTACTATAGTTCATCAAGTATTAGGTGCAGCAGTTGAGAACCACAGATCAGGTAAATACAGCATCAAGGCTGAAAAACTTTTTATATATTAAATTTTCCCCAAAAAGCATAATTTCAGTTTACTTGAAACTTTGCTATGGAAAAGTTTATATTTAGTTTATAGTTAATAGTTATATTTATTTATAGTTAATATTTAATAATTATTTGAATATATAAGAATTGTTTGAAGAATAAATTATTCTACATTGAGGTTTTGTATATCTGTGATATCTTCTGGCCTGTTTTTCATTAGGAAAATAAATGAATAAGTGGAAGTGGATTGTTTTTGTCAAGAGAATCCAGGATTTGAACAAGGAGGTCTAGACACGTTGGTATAGGATGTCCCAGCAGCATTAAAGGTTCCATAAGTGTTGTTTTTATAATAAAACATAAGATAAAGGATAATGAAGCCTTTGATTTCTGAAGATTGAAAGCTTTTTGTGTTGTGCTGTGGCTCGTGTTGAGATGGAATACTGGACTGTATGAACTAAGCAGAGCGGAGCAGTAGGAGCAGGCTGGGACACCTGGGTCTTAACAGTGGATTATAACACTACCCTCATCTTAGAGTCACTGAGAGTAGCTGTCAGGTTGTCTCATCCTATGTGTGCACTCATACACACACACACACACACACACACATGCACACATCCCAGTTCTATAGGGATGCAACCTTTAGACAACCTGATCGATTTGATGGATATCTGAAGTGTTAGATGTTCTCTTTTCTGAGAACATCCACACACACATACACACACACAAACAAATCCTTCTGGCTCCTTGTTTGAGTGGGCAACACTCCAGATCCACACACTCTCACACCCATACACTCTCAAACACAAAACACACATATATGTATATTATACCTGGCAGCATCAATTACTGCTGATATGCCACTTTTCTCTGTCAAATTCTATAAACACAGCCAAAGAAAAATGTGAGTGGCAGAGTGGCACATATGCACACACACACACACACACACACACACACACACACACACACACACACACACACATATAGGCACACACACACACACACACACACACACACACATATAGGCACACACACACACACACACACACACACACACACACACAGGTTTGACTGATGG
Source organism: Brachyhypopomus gauderio (assembly GCF_052324685.1). Taxonomy (NCBI): domain Eukaryota; kingdom Metazoa; phylum Chordata; class Actinopteri; order Gymnotiformes; family Hypopomidae; genus Brachyhypopomus; species Brachyhypopomus gauderio. Next base: position 7,543,669 of record NC_135228.1, read on the forward strand.
TTGAGAACGTGGGTCTTGGGTCTTTACTGAAAATGCAACACTACCCATAATCCTCCACTTCAAAGAAAGAATGAAAGAGATCGAGCGCTCTCTGTCAGACATTGACATATCTGCTTGAGCAGGGATTTGTGGGAAATTACATACATGACTGACTGGAATTGTGATCTGTGGTTGTGTGTGTGTGTGTGTGTGTGTGTGTGTGTGTGTGTGTGTGTGTGTGTGTGTGTGTGTGTGTGTCTGTGTGTGTGCACGTGTGTGCGTAGGGAGAGCTCGGACCTGCAGGGCCCAGAGGAGAGGATGGACCTGAGGGACCGAAAGGCAGATCTGGTCTTCCTGGAGACTCTGGACCCATTGGATCATCAGGAGAGAAGGTGTGTGCATGTGTGTGTGTCTGTGTGTGTGTTTTTGTTCATCCCTGTGTGTTTGTGTGCATGTGCAAGCATTTCACTTTGCTTAATCAGCAAGAATCTCTCTTGAGAAAATGTTTTATTCATTCATTCATATATTCATGTTTTGTTTGTTTATTTTAGGGCAAGCTTGGTGTTCCAGGGTTGCCAGGTTATCCTGGAAGACAAGGACCAAAGGTAAATATACACCCAGTTGTCCAAAATTTATGTACTGTTTAGATTTTTGAATGTGTGTGTGTGTGTGTGTGTTTGTGTGTGTCTGTGTGTCATGAGTTTGAACTTTCTGATCAAAGCTAATTGGATTTTACCCATAATGCTGTCTGCTCTCAGCATTCAACTTGACCATGACCCAGAATGCCCTGCTGTAACAGCACTTTCTTCTCCTCCTCACCTCTCATCCGCATGGACTTTGATGGACGTGAATAATTTTATTCTCCCTCTTTCTCTCTCTCGTTCTATGTCCCTGTGTCTCCTCTCTCTACTCTCCCTTTCTGTCTCCCCTCCCTCTCTCTTTCTCTCTCCCTCTCTCTTCCTCTCTCTGTCTCCCACAGGGTTCTCAAGGATTCCAAGGATTCCCAGGAGCCAATGGAGAGAAGGGCACAAGGGTATGACAGGCAGATGAAAGCTCCGCCCCATTCCACCGCCCAGCTGTTTCACTCCGCCTACTCTTTCATCTTGACCACTCACCCAATAAGCTGTCAGATTTCAAACACAGCAGCGCAAGCTACGAATTCCATCACACCTTGAATCCTGATTGCAACTGTCAATCAAAACCTTCTTTATGGAATATATGTATATATCTGCTGTGCCGCTGCAAAATACCCAATATATCATATGGTAATGTGCAGCTCATTGCTAGTCTTGGGCTCAATAAAACCATGGGCCATATTTCCAGTGGCCTTTTCACACAATACGCCTGAGAGACAAACCAGATTATCACATTAAGGAGACAGGGGTGTGGCTGTTCCTCTGGGAAAAGAAGGGTGTGGCTATTTCTCTGTGAAGAGAGGGCTATGGCCATTCTTCTGTGGGGTCCTTCAGTCTTCGATGGCTCGAGCTTCTAATTCCGATTGGCTGTATTGGCACAGACGTTGGCCATAAGGCCTGCGCATTAAGCTGCTTATTATCTCAGATGTGCACACACACACACACACACACACACCGAGCTTTGTTCACTGCTCGGTGCAAGCCTTTGTACAGGCACTACCCTGCTCATTAATATTCACGGTTTGTTTTCTTTTGGACTACACTTCCGAATCCTTTTTTGTTTTCAGCTTAATCACAATCTTTTCTCACACTGAATAAACACCATATGGCTTGGCGTACATTTTGGGAGGGAAGAAAGAAGCAAATGAAATCTAATTAACTCTGGCGTGCACTCGTTTCTAATGGCTAAAGCCAGCACTAGCAAAAAGTAGCACAGAAAACAGCCAAACCCACTCAGGCCAGTTTCATGTTCTGCGCATTATACATTATAAACTTTTAATCATTAATTTCAGTCCTGTAGTTTAGAACGAAAGAGCCTGACAGGGAAAGTTATTGTTACGTTGCTGTTTAAAAGACAAATACTTTCACTATTGCATCATGAGGCAAGAGATCTGAATCAGTCCTCACTTGAACCTCGGAAGAAGTAGAACTAGACACTACACGCAGTGGTGTTAGTTACACTGCATTGTATGCAACTACAACACAACTGGGTTTTTTACTGGGCGTGAAAGTAGAGAGCATTCCTACTGGACCAATCGCAAGTAGAGAGCATTCCTACTGGACCAATCGCAAGTAGAGAGCATTCCTACTGGACCAATCGCAAGTAGAGAGCATTCCTACTGGACCAATCGCAAGCATTTGATAGTGGAGCATCACTAGTGGGTCGTGAACAGGTTTGTAGCTGTAGAACTGAATAACTCACTGAATAGCCAATTGGAATGTTCTAAGCAGCCATTCACATGGTCAGCTAACCAGCATATGGTGGAAAATGTACAAAACATTTAAATTCTTTCTCTCTAACCCTCTATCTCTGTGTGTTTTAGGGAACGTCTGGAAAATCTGGTCCCCGGGGACAGCGAGGACCTACTGTAAGATATACATCAGCAGACAGAAAACATATATATATCAATCATTCAATAGGCATACTTTTCAATGCTGACTTGTCTCTGTCCCTGTAGGGTCCTCGTGGAGAGAGGGGACCCAGAGGCCCCACAGGGAAAGCAGGACCCAAGGTGATTTTGTGTTCCAGTTGGAGCGTTGAGAATGCTCATGTCGAGAATGTTAATGTTATTGTGTGTGTTTTATGTATATGTGTGTTAATGGATTTTCCAAGCGTGAATTGAGGCTTTTACAGTTGTTTACTAAGGATGCATTTCGTCTTGAAGCATCTAAAATATGTGATGTACTGGTCCGAATACACAATGAGCTATCTCATATATTTACATCTTTAACTTCCTGTTTCCTCCTCCCCTGCCCCAACTCCACAGGGCAACTCAGGAAGTGATGGACCCCCAGGACCTCCTGGTGAAAGGGTATGCATTAGCAATATCATGTTATTCTTATCGTTGACAATTGATCAGTGATGGACAATGTCTAATGGACATGTGTGTGTCTGTTTGGGTACTGCAGGGTCTGACTGGACCTCAGGGACCAACTGGATTCCCAGGACCCAAGGGTCCTCCTGTTAGTGAAATTAGCAATACAAATGGCCACTTTTTACACAATCTAATCTAACCTAATCTAATCTGTGACTTCCTTCTTCCTTCCCTGTCTCTCTTTCCCTCCATTTTATGCCATTTTTCTATCTATACTAATTCTTTCAGGGACCGTCTGGAAAAGATGGACTGCCTGGACACCCTGGCCAGAGAGGAGAGACGGTAAGAACCTGATCACACACACACATAACCGCACATGCACACACGCACTCCCATTACTGTGTGTCTACTCTCATACTGCCCAGAAAGCACAGACTCCATGTAGCCCTCCAAATAAACCTCCATGGAACCCTCTGTGTGTCCCCCACAACCCCCACCCACATCTCCTCTCCTCAGGGTTTCCAAGGCAAGACTGGTCCACCCGGGCCTCCTGGTGTGCTTGGACCTCAGGTAAGACCCGCCCACCCGGCTTACTCCCGCCTTCTCATGTCACGTGACCAGCCTTTATACCCCGGAATAGAGCCGCCTGTTGGGATGACATCTGACGGATTTATTTTCACTTGTTCGTAATTTCGCTTCTAGCTGTATGTTATTCCCCAAGGAGGATGCATATCTATATACTTGAGAGTGTACAGAGAGTGACAGATTAAGAGAGAGAGGGATTAAGAAGGAGATTAAGAGACAGGTTAAGAGAGAGAAAACCGAATGGAAAAGAGAGAGAGGGTGTGTGAGAGAGATGTGAGATCTGCTTTTAATCTCTTCTAATACCCATAACCTTTATAACACTCAAAAATCTCTCTCACATTCATTGACTTGGACAGACTCACAGATGTACATGTGTACATGCACACAAATTCCTACACACACACACACACACACACACACACACACACACACACACACACACACACACACACACACACACACACACACACACACATTTACTATTCCAGATAAGCATACTAGTCATCTGTCTGCAGAAAGTTTCCCAAAGACATATTACATATTTATGAGGTGGTCAATGGATACAATGTAAGTGATTATAGGAGGTCATAAGAAGGTATTAGAGGTGGTTATGGGTCAGGAGACCAGTCGTAAGGTGTCCTAAAGGCTGTTAGGGTTGTTTGTCGAGTCCTTTCTCCTGGCACTGTTGTTTATGCTGTTAGATGGTAGCAGTTAGCAGCTAATGAGTTATTCATGAGCAGATTCTGCACTTTATGCTAATGTACAGGTGGGTAGCTACTCAACAGGCTACCACACAGTCACACAGACTTTCTCTCTCTCACACATATTGATACCTCACAGCTTCAACATTTCAAAGCATGTTTTCATCGCACACTGGCTTTTTGCAGGAGCCATATTGAATGACCAATAACAGCCAAGTGTGGTGTGTGTGGGCCTCTATGCCTTCAAGATCAAAGCACCTCAAACTGTGTGTTACCCACTGACCAAGAAGCCTTTTGACTGGCTGCTTACTTCACTGTGTCTCCAGACTGCAAGATCCTGGGAGAACAGATTAATAGTCCTGGATAATGTTGTGAGACTCAATGCAGCTGAGGCTGGGCATGTGCTGACCAAGTCGATGCTGAATACTACATTACCCATAATTCATCCCTTGTACAGGGACCAACAGGTGAGACTGGACCAATGGGAGAAAGAGGCCACCCTGGACCTCCAGGCCCACCAGGTGAGCAAGGTTTGCCAGGACCTGCTGGAAAAGAGGGAGCCAAGGTGAGACCACACACACACATACATGCATATGCACACGTGGACACACACACACACACACACACACACACACACACACACACACACACACACACACACACACACATACATGCATATGCACACGTGGACACACACACACACACAAACACACACACTCATACACTCAGATGCACACGCACACACCACAAACACACACACTCATACACGTGGACACACACGCACACACCACAAACACACACACTCATACACTCAGATGCACACGCACACACACACACACACACACACACACAAACATGCATATGCACACGTGGACACACACGCACACACAAACACACACACTCATACACTCAGATGCACACGCACACACAAACACACCACAAACACACACACTCATACACTCAGATGCACACGCACACACACACACACACACACACACACACACACACACACACACACACACACACACACACACGCACATACACACATACAACCTGTACACTATCATACAGATGGATTTTAAAGACAAATAGAAGAGAAAAAAGCTTAATTTAGTCTTAGTAATTGTTTAATTGTTCTATTCATTCATTTGTTCATCCATTCCATTAAACATGTATGTATGGGTGTATGTGCGTGTGTGTGTGTGTGTGTGTGTGTGTGTGTGTGTGTAGGGAGATCCAGGCCCTGCCGGCCCAACCGGTAAAGATGGACCCCAGGGTCTGCGTGGTTTCCCTGGAGACAGAGGATTGCCTGGCCCTGTCGTGAGTACCATGTTCATCATAAAGGATGCGTGTGTGTGTCCGTACATGTATGTGTGTGTGTGTGTGTGTGTCATACGTCCATCTCTTTCTTGATATGAAAACATAGACAAGGGAGGTGTGTGTGTATAAGAGTGTAAGAGTGTGTAAGTGTGTAAGAGTGTGTGAGTGTGTAAGAGTGTGTAAGTGTGTAAGTGTGTAAGAGTGTGTGAGTGTGTGTGTGTGAGTGTGTATGTGTGTGTATGTGTGTGTGTGTGTGTGTGTGTCTGTATGTGCTCTTACATGTATGTGTGTGTTCAGCAGTTTTTATGTGGATGTTTTTTTTTTGCAGGGAACTGCAGGTTTGAAAGGAAGTGAAGGCCCACCAGGCCCACCCGGACCTGCTGTGAGTAAACACTCCAGCTCTCTCTTCCTCTCCCTCTCCCTCTTCTCTGTCTCAAGGCCCTCTCTCGTTCTCCCTCTCTCTCTTGCCTCCCTTCTCTCCCTCTCTCTTCCTCTCTCTCTCCATCTCTTTCTCCCTCTCCCTCTCTGTCTCATTCTCTATTTCTTTTTCTCTTTCGAGTATCTTATTTACGCTGTTTCTTCATCTCTCCCTTTTCTCCTCTGCTATACATAATGGGCCTTCAGTAAGTAGACAAACTGTGTTTATTTACAAACACGCGCGCACACACACACACACACACACACACACACACACACACACACACACACACACACACACACACACACACACACACACACTCCATCATCTATTACCTCCCCACATCTCCACATCACTAGGTATTAAAGATGAATTACATAAAGGACAGGATAAGCAGTCTAATGTAATCAATATTTCACACTCAGCATATATGCGGTAGTCAATAACCCCCCTCACACGGGGGCCCTGTCCTTTTGAAGGGAGCTCTCCCAATTAAAGCTCATTACATCCCAATCCATCTATCCATAGTCATCCATAGGCCTGCATGCATGCTTTACATCTATACAAGCTCCATGCAAGTCAGTGGATATGTCTTGATTCCTTCTCTCTTCTATCTCTCTCTGTCTCTCTCTTCCTCGTTCAGGGTTCTCCTGGGGAACGTGGTCCCGCTGGTCCGGCGGGCCCCACTGGCCTCCCAGGACGGCCAGGACCTCAGGGACCACCAGGCCCAGCTGGAGAGAAGGGTGGACCAGTAAGTACCACCAGTCTTTTACCCTAGTCTTTTTTGGTCAATAGTCCCTGAGCTCCCATACACTGCACAGTTTGGGCAATTAAACTTGGATTTGCTCTAAACTTAAATCGGACTAATTTAAGTTGAATAGGACTCATTATTTAATTAGCTAATTATCTGGCCAGTCAGAAGCTAAGATAGTTGTAAGAGTATTTTCAAAGTCCTGATTGAAACAACAGCAATTTTTCACTTATACCAAGTGACATCCCCTCAGCAGGTGTCATGCAGATGGTTAAATTATACACAAGTTAGATGCAAATTAACATGCAAATTAGCATGCAAATTTCACAGATATCTTCCGTTGCCTTTGGGTCATGTAATGGGCTCTCGTATTTGTATTGGCAGCATTAGGAGTTCAGTGATGATGTTCACATGAAGTGTTCTTTTCAGTCTGGCTGGATGCAGTCGAGTACTGACAGGATTATCTTGGCAATGCTGATTTACTGTGTAGACAAGTTTATGTTTTAACCGAAATGCAAAATTAGGACGCCACGATGTTTACAGTAATATGTATCATGCTCACACATGCACCTACAGGACTTAATGTGTGTCTTCATCGGCAGCTAACAGTGGGTAAACACCGTGCTTGGTATTAGGTTAAATCTGTGTGTGCAGGAGGAGTTGTCAGAGTACATATGTTGTCAGGTTACCAACACAAACCTGCCTCTCTCTCTCTCTCTCTCTCTCTCTCTCTCTCTCTCTCTCTCTAATTGTCTTTCTCTCTTCAGGGAGAGAAAGGTCCTCAAGGCCCTGCTGGTAGAGATGGGATACAAGGTCCTGTGGGTCTGCCTGGACCCGCCGGACCCCTGGGACCTCCAGGAGAGGATGGAGATAAGGCAAGTCCAAACCTCCATTCAGTACCATTCAGCTCACCCAGTACAGTTCGACCAGTTGATCTGCGAACACACCCAGTTCACCCAACAAACCCAGCACACCCAGGTCACCCAACACAACAGGTTACCCAGCACACCCAGGTTACCCATCACACCCAGTGCAGTTCAACCAGTGCACCCAGCTCACCCAGTGCAGTTCAACCAGTGCACCCAGCTCACCCAACACACCCAGTTCACCCAGTGCAGTTCAACCAGTGCACCCAGTGCAGTTCAACCAGTGCACCCAGCTCACACACCAAGAAGCTAAAGCCACTGACTTGCATGCTGAGGTTAGCGTGTAGAAAGTGAGGAATAAAAGACAGGAAATTAGGATGAAAGGAGTCAATGGAATGTGCGGGGAGAGAGGTAGAGAAAGACAGAGTATGAATGAGAGAAAAAGAGATAAGGAGAAAGACAGAATTCAAGCTTAGCCCAAGGTTTGGCAATATGGGTGTCATTTATCATGCAAATAAGCCATGCTCAATTAAAAATGAGCTGAAACTAAAATGAAATGCAAATGAAATGACAGGTCCGGGAGAGTTTGAGAGGACTGAACATCTATTGTGAAACTCATTAAGTCTGCAGTCGCTCTCTGCTCCTCTTCAATGACACTTATCTGTTCCACTTCTGCTAATGTGTGGAAACCCAAGAAACAAGTAATAGCAGGAACATCCAAGAACTGAATCACGTGACTGTATTGGACTTCACGTGACTGTGTTGGACTTCACGTGACTGTGTCGGACTTCACGTGACTGTATTGGACTTCACGTGACTGTGTTGGACTTCACGTGACTGTATTGGACTTCACGTGACTGTATTGGACTTCACGTGACTGTGTTGGACTGGTGTCACCACAGATTTGGAGTCCATTTCCTCTGGAGTTGGACTACAGTTGTGTAGAACATAGAGTTGTTTAGAACATAGAGGTGTGTAGAACATAGAGTTGAGTAGAACATAGAGTTGAGAGGAACATAGAGGTGTGTAGAACATAGAGTTGTTTAGAACATAGAGGTGTATCTTGCTTGTCATTACTGCCCCAGCAGCCTTTGCAGCGCTGAAGCGGACAAGCCTGCAAATGCCACTGAGCTCTTGAACATTTTGCTTTTTTAATGTGCTTTGTCACTGTCATGGCCAACATCTCTACTGATCCAGATGAGAGAGCCGTAGGCATTCTGGTGAGTCACGTCACACTGTGAATTTATTTATTTTTTTGTTAGATGATCTAGCAAAAAGAAATAAATACATTCACAGTATTCAACACGTCTCGTTGTGAGCACAGTAGGTAGCACTAAAAAACTTGGTATTTGACCACATATTGACCATATTGTGAAGCTTAACTTATCAGTGATCACTTCCACAGAAGCTTTATGAGAACATGGTGAAAGTGTGGAAGATAGTTGCAGGAGAATGTAGCTAAGAGGAGGATACTGAGAGAAAGAACGAGTGGGTGGAGACTGAAGGAAAAACTCACGGGTGGAGTTTAAGAGGAGAGGAGCTCGTCGGTGAGGTGTGACAGAAAGACTTTTGGATGTCTGTGCTCAACTCGAAGACTTTTTGAATAGACATGCGTGACATCACAAAGGACATGACCTGCATTATGTGTATCTTTGATATTTTTAAAAGCATAAAAAATACAACACTGATGCAAACTAATTGTAGTTCAACTGAGGGTGAAGCCACAATTATGTTGTCTGTGAAATGCAATGGAGAGCAATGTTCAAAAGATCTGACTGAAAGTAGTACATTAGTGAAGATCAGTCTAATGACTCTTCATAATGTAATATAATCACTGTTTGTAATAGATAATATGAGCCTCAACAATAATCCTCTAAGAACCGTTTTAGGAATGTTCTCCCTGTAGGTTTGACTGGCGTTCGTACGGTTATTAGTGGCGTATATTCAGTAAACCTGCAACACAACAGATACTGCTAGATATGCTTCACAGTGAATGTTGCCGTAGCAACTAACCTGCACTTATTCTGAGCTCAGTATTGGAGCCAAAACCCTTCAGTTTTCACAACTCAGAGTTAACAGAGCTGGGACAGTTTATTAACCTCCATTCACTGCCCCTCAATACACATATATAAATGTTTTCAGTGCGTGTGTGTGTGTGTGTGTGTGTGTGTGTGTGTGTGTGTGTGTGTGTGTGTGTGTGTGTGTGTGGGATTTCAATGTGAACCATGAATCAGGCATGAGTGCTGCTGAGCCTGCTGGGAAATGTAGTCAGATAGGAAGGGAAAAACAACGAACAATGCAATGACTCAGTGATACTGTTATTGCTGCATTCATCACCTCACACATATTGTCTCCACGTTTGCCCTCTATACACACACACACACACACACACACACACCCACACACAAATCCAATTGAGCTGATGCCCCCAGCTTACATTATTTATTACACAAACAGTTCCTAATTGTTAAGAAGAAGATGAATGAAAGATGCTAATGTGTATCCTAAGGCCTCGTGCCTTTGATGCATGACTTCCATGTTCAGTAACGTTGTCTGAACGTTGCTCTACAGGGTGAGATCGGTGAGCCCGGACAAAAAGGCAGTAAAGGTGACAAAGGCGAACAGGTGCGTCCGTTACATTCCCATGTTGTTATTGGTTCATTCTTTCTCTTTGTCATTCCTGTTCATGAAACGTTTTTCACACTCCCATTTCACTGGGACGTGGTTGTGAATGTGAATATGAAAATGAACATATTTTTATGTGTTATGCTGAAAGCCCATGAGTCTGTGCTCTGACAAGCCTTTGGCGAGCAGTTATGACTCCTCCCCCTGTCGTTTCTTCCTCCCTTGGCTGTTCTCCTTTCCTTTTCCCAGGGTCCTCCTGGCCCAACTGGTCCCCAAGGCCCTGTCGGCCAGCCTGGTCCTGCCGTGAGTATTTTTCCATGTTCTTTACATCCCCAACGTCCCCATTACTTTGTGTTTGCAATTCTGCCCCTTGCCATCATGCATTAAGCATTCTTGGAATGAGGTGTTTTGGAATAATGCATTTTGGAATTTTTGGGTTGTGCATTTCGGCACGGGGAATTTAAGAATGAGATCCTTCACAGCGGAATGACACTGTTTTGATCAATGCATTTCGGAATGACGCATTTCGGAATGACACATTTCGGAATGACACATTTCGGAATGACACATTTCGGAATGATGAATTTTGGAATGTGGCACCTCAGAATTCAGCCCTTTGATGTTGTTCATTGAAGCGTTCTGATGTCCATTCGTTACACTTTTAGGCCAGTGTTTCCTAGTCACACACTCCTGTCCTCCTCCTTGCTTTTACATCCAACCTTTTCACATATCAGCATATTCGAACCCGTCAGCAAGCACCTGCCACTCAGACTGAGTCATCAATGTCTGTCACTGCTTTTAATTCTTCATTCACAGTTTAAAAATCACTCCCTCCTGCACAGTGCTGTTAAACTGAATCACAGAGCAGCATCAGGCAGATCATATTCATCATGGTCTCTTACTCACTCTCTCTCTCTCTCTCTCTCTTTCCCTCTCTCTCTCCCTCTCTCTCTCTGTAGGGGGCAGATGGTGAGCCTGGTCCCAGAGGACAGCAGGGTTTGTTTGGTCAGAAAGGAGATGAGGGAGCACGAGGGTTTCCTGGACCACCAGGACCAATCGGCCTTCAAGTAAGAACACACACACACATACTCGCACTCTCTCTCTCTCTCACACACACACGCAGATTAATTACTTAGGTCACATCACAGCGTATCAGCTAAATAGTCTTTTGTAATTTTATTACAGCCACCTGGCTCTGACTGGTTATATGTAATTTTTGTTTGCACACAGGGTCTGCCTGGATCTCCAGGTGAGAAAGGAGAGACTGGAGATGTCGGTCACATGGTGAGAAACAGCATTTCTGACCATATCATCATTAACACCACACATTACTGTGAGAATATGAGTTGATTTTGAGTCCTTCCCCCTCAGGGTCCCCCTGGTCCTCCAGGACCCCGAGGCCCCTCAGGACCCCCAGGAGCTGATGGACCCCAGGGCCCTCCAGGAGGCATCGGAAACCCCGGGCCCGTGGGAGAGAAGGTGAGTGTCCCACCAGGCCCTCTCCCCTTTGACCCCATGGTTCTCATTCACTGCCATGTTTCAACTCGCCAGATACTCCATTATCCTGAACTGGTCAGGAAATGATGGATGATGACCATAAATTAAAGTTAAAGTAATGGAACTACTAAACCACACGTGTCAAACATCCTTCAGGACGTGGGTGATGGGTGTAGTGTTGATTCACTGGAAATTCTCTACGTGCAAGCGGAATGGGTTTTTTATGTTTGCATTTTACCCTCCTGTTAACTTTAATTAATACGTATAGACATTACTTGATAACCTTGAGAAAACTGTACTGAGTTCCATTACCCCATGGCATATAAAGAAGCCTGTTAGAATGCCATCATGCCAAGTCACCTTTTTAATTAAACATTGAAAAGTAGCGTTAAAGCAGCCATAATTGACTTCACAATTCTTGCTGACTTCCACCACATTTGGCCCTGAAGGACTCCACTACCTCCAGTCAATGCCCAAACGTTCTCTCAATGTCCCTAACTCCATTGTTTAAATGCCCTCCCTCCATTCTCTAAAGCCCCTCCCTCTATTCTCTAAAGCCCCTCCCTCCTATGCCTGGCATGCACATGTAGAATTGGTACTAAGCAGTACTAATCAAAACTGGTCATTAGTATAGTACATGCCTGTGTGCCTTGTGAGATATTTTAAAAAGTTCTGTAGTGTAAATCTGTTGTCCCTGAACAGAGAAATCTTGTCCCTGAAAAGTATGATTGTCACTATGGGCCTATAACAGCCTGGCCCTTCTCTGTGTTATGAAGATTGAAATACAGCATCGGCAGTAAAACAACACAGTTTATGTAAGTGCTACCTTAGGCAGCTTAACTCTGAATGGCAACTACATGTGAGACAGACAGTGTAAATCTAACAGTAGCTCAGCTAACTCAGCCAACTCCATCTGTAACTGTTAGCCGTAAAAGGACGAGATATGTCCATACATAGATACTGTAAGATGAACTAACACGGGTTTGTGCAGCTAACAGCTAGCCTGCAGCATAAACATAACTTTCATTTTGTCAACTGTGTGTATGTGGGATTTGAGGACTGCCGAGAGTTATTTTGCTATCCAAAAAAGTATTACTTTATTTATTTATTTATTTATGTGTGTGTGTGTGTGTGTGTGGGGGGGGGGGGGGGGTAGAGTGTATGTATATGTAGAAGACCACTTTATCAGAACCTGCTAATCTGCTACAGATAAAATATGTTCCTTATATAAAATGTAAATACTTCACACATAATATTACACAAATAGCTACACATTCATTTACATTAACACTTAACTCTTTTGCTTTATTCATTGGCTACTTTATGCATAACTCATTACAAAATGGATTCAAAGGATGAATGGATATTTAATAACACTGATTTGAATCTTTCTGTACTTAACTGAATCATATTATAAGCCTACTGAACTGAATCATGCATTCAGTGAATTTTGTTGTAGTAAATCATATTGTGTTGTGTTGGAATCATATCAGGTGTACATCAAACATTGTTTAGGGAGATTTTGTTTGTCTGGTGGGTGTGGGGGGTGAGCAGCACCTGTGTGAGGGAATTTTCAGTGGTTGGGTTTAAACAGTTCACTCAAAATGGAAAATGTAACAGATTGTCCAGAGGGGAACCAAGAGAACCCATAAAGCACTCTGGCCACACACTTATATACACACACACACACACACACCTATACACGCACACACACCTACCTATACACGCACACACACACACACACACACACACACACACACACACACACACAAATATACCTCCACATGCACACACACACACACACACACAAATATACACTACCGTTCAAAAGTCTGGGGTCACCTAGACAATTTTGTGTTTTCCCTGAAATCTCATACTTTTATTTATCAAATGAGTTGCAAAATGAATAGAAATATAGTCCAGACATTGACAAGGTAGAAATAATGTTTTTTTTTTTTTTGAAAAAATTTTCTACTTTAAACTTTGCTTTCGTCAAAGAATGCTCCCTTAGCAGCAATTACAGCATTGCAGACCTTTGGCATTCTAGCTGTTAATTTGCTGAGGTAATCTGGAGAAATTTCACCCCATGCTTCCAGAAGCCGCTCCCACAAGTTTGATTGGGTTAATGGGCACTTTTTTATACCATACGGTCAAGCTGCTCCCACAACAGCTCAATGGGGTTGAGATCTGGTGACTGCGCTGGCCACTCCATTACCAATAAAACACCAGCTGCCTGCTTCTTCTCTAAATAGTTTGTGCATAATTTGGAGGTGTGCTTTAGGTCATTGTCCTGTTGCAGGATGAAATTGGCTCCAATCAAGCGCTGTCCACAGGGTATGGCATGGTGTTGCAAAATGGAGTGATAGCCTTCCTTATTCAAAATCCCTTTTACCTTGTACAAATCTCCCACTTTACCAGCACCAAAGCAACCCCAGACCATCACATTACCTCCACCATGTTTGACAGATGGTGTCAGGCACTCTTCCAGCATCTTTTCAGTTGTTCTGCGTTTCACAAATGTTTGTCTGTGTGATCCAAACACCTCAAACTTTGATTCATCTGTCCATAACACTTTTTTCCAATCTTCCTCTGTCCAATGTCTGTATTCTTTTGCCCATATTAATCTTTTTCTTTTATTAGCCAGATATGGCTTTTTCTTTGCCACTCTGCCCTGAAGGCCAGCATCCCGGAGTCGCCTCTTCACTGTAGACGTTGACACTGGCGTTTTGCGGGTACTATTTAATGAAGCTGACAGTTGAGGACCTGTGAGGCGTCGATTTCTCAAACTGGAGACTCTAATGTACTTGTCTTCTTGCTCAGTTGTGCAGCGGGGCCTTCCACTTCTCCTTCTACTCTGGTTAGAGCCTGTCTGTGCTCTCCTCTGAAGGGAGTAGTACACACCATTGTAGGAAATCTTCAGTTTCTTGGCAATGTCTCGCATGGAATAGCCTTCATTTCTCAGAACAAGAATAGACTGTCGAGTTTCAATTGAAAGTTGTCTTTTTCTGGCCATTTTGTGAGTTTAATCGAACCAACAATTGTAATGCTCCAGATTCTCAACTAACTCAAAGGAAGGTCAGTTTTATAGCTTCTCTAATCAGCAAAACTGTTTTCAGCTGTGCTAACCTACTTGCACAAGGGTTTTCAAGGGTTTTCTAAATATCCAATAGCCTCCTTACAGAGTTAGCAAACACAATGTACCATTAGAACACTGGAGTGATGGTTGTTGGAAATGGGTCTCCATACATCTATGTAGATATTGCATTAAAAAACCACATGTTTACAGCTAGAATAGTCATTTACCACATTAATAATGTATAGAGTGTATTTTTGATGCATTTAATGTTAGCTAAATTGAAAAAAAACTGCTTTTCTTTCAAAAATAAGAACATTTCTAAGTGACCCCAAACTTTTGAACGGTAGTGTACCTCCACATGCACACACACACCTATACACACACACACACACACACCTACACACACACACACACACACACACACACACACACACACACACACATATATATACCTCCATACACACACCTACACACGTATACCTCCACACACACCTACACCACACACACAAACAGACACACACACACACACACACACACACACACACACACACACACACACACACACCTTCACACACACACACACACACACACACACACACACACACACACACACACCTACACACACACCTACACACACACACAAAGTAGGACCTAGGGAAGTCTGGGGCTGCTAGCACTTGGCAGCCTGCTCTGACAGTGAATAGATTTTTTTATTCTCAGAGGGAGAAAAGTGCCGTTTCTGACAAGCGAGAAGCGATGATGATGATGATAGATGAAAATGATGATGGTTATGATGATTATTGTGATAATGATGAGGAAGATGGCGATGATGATGAAGATGATTGTGATGATGGTGATGATGAATGTGTTGATGGTGATGATGCTGCTGTGACATTTATTCATATATTCAATACAAATCCTCGATTCCAAGCCCTCTCTCTCTCTTTCTACCACTTCTCGTCTCTCTCCTTTAAAATGGAAAAGGAACATGTTTGCTAAGCTATTTGAATAGAAGTCCCTGTCAAAAGTAAAAAAAAAAACTCCCTCTCCTCTCTCTCTCTCTCCCTCCATCTCTCTCTGTCTCTCTCTCTCCCACTCCCTCTCTCTCTCTCCCGCTTCTCTATACTCCCCACTGTCTCCTGGTCTTCTGGGTAAACAGCGGCTCTGTGTGGGTTTCTGGCAGGGAGTTCAGCACCAGGAGAAAGACGCCTTTCCTTCAGATACCACAGACTCGAGG
Source organism: Brachyhypopomus gauderio (assembly GCF_052324685.1). Classification (NCBI taxonomy): domain Eukaryota; kingdom Metazoa; phylum Chordata; class Actinopteri; order Gymnotiformes; family Hypopomidae; genus Brachyhypopomus; species Brachyhypopomus gauderio. Next base: position 7,559,674 of record NC_135228.1, read on the forward strand.
AGATGGGGCAAGGAAAGCACAGCAGATGAAATGAGAGGAAGAGAAGGATGGTACAGAGAGAGAGAGAGAGTGATGGAGTGAGAGAGAGAGAGACAGAGAGGTAGTGAGAGAGTGAGACAGAGAATGATAGTGATGAGACAGAGAGAGAGTGCTAGGGAGAGACAGAGAGGGTGATAGAGCGAGAGAGAGAGGAAGAGAGAGAGAGAGAGACAGAGACAGAGCGAACCAAAAGGCAGTTTTATCATGTTTGGTGGGATCTCATTTGAGACTTTACGTTAGACTTATAGATGACAGTGAGGCGGAACGTCTGGGAGACGTACAGATTATGATGTCACACCCACACACAGCAGCACGTAAAAGGCGACTAATCTGAAACGTTCGTACACACGTAAAGACGTACCAAGAACACAGCGCGCAATGAGGACACAGGTGGGAGAGAGAGGAGGAGAAATGTGGTACAGAAAGAGAGAAATAGGAAGACAGGATGAATGTGAAGGTTTGGAGAGAACATGATGGAGAGAGCGATTGGGGGAGAGGGGGTTATGGTGAGCAGATTTCTGTGCCATCTTCGGGCTGATGTTAGCAGGTGGCTCGTCTCAGCGTAGGACGTTTTGACTGACAGCCGTGGCAGTTAGCCTGATGGATGCTTGGGATTTATGTAAGCCAAGCATAGCTTTACACACACACACACACACACAAACACACACACACACACACACACACACACACACACACACACACACACACACACACACACGTGGTCAGAACATATATTTTGTAAATGTGATTCCTTTCTAGAACATTCTGCCGCTGTGCATTCTGGATTGTTAAGGCACAGCGTGTCTCCATAACGTCCGGGGAAGGGGGTCTGGTTTATTCATTCTGTCATCGTGGCACAGAGAGAGGCTGTAATCGTAACTGTAACTCTCCTGTAATGGTTTCCGTGTAAGCTGCCTGTTTAGACTCTGCTCTGTAACCATGGCATCCTCGTGCTTGGAATGGCAACGAGCTAATGGCCTGTTCAGACTGAACCTGTTGCTAGGATACGATGTCCGTTCATCATCCAGTGTCTCCCTGCAAAGGCTGGATGAAGACACCCGGCAGATGCTGAGTGAGTCAGAGTTCAGAGGCCGAAGGTGAAATAGCCTC